>NC_057735.1:50307497-50320809 GCF_004010195.1 Chiloscyllium plagiosum
CTGCCTGTGGTAGTGGTAGAGTCAGAATCTTTGGTGACCTTTAAGCGGCAATTGGATAGGTACATGGATGGGTGCTTAAGCTAGGACTAATGTTCGGCACAACATTGTGGGCCGAAGGGCCTGTTCTGTGCTGTATTGTTCTATGTTCTATGTTCTATGACTGGGGAGCCTAGGCCTGTTTTTCTCTAAGTGTAAAAGAATGAGAGACGATCTCATTGAAACTTCGGAAATTCTGGCAGGAATTTATGGGCGGCACAGTGGCACTGCTGCCTCACAGCGCCAGAGACCCGGGTTCAATTCCCGCCTCTGGCGACTCTCTGTGTGGAGTTTGCACATTCTCCCCGTGTCTGCGTGGGTTTCCTCTGGGTGCTCCAGTTTCCTCCCACATTCCAAAAATGTGCAGGTTAGGTGAATTGGCCATGCTAAATTGCCCGTAGTGTTAGGTGAAGGGGTAAATGTAGGAGTAGGAGTATGGGTCAGGGTGGGTTGCCCTTCGGCGGGTCGGTGTGTGGACTTGTTGGGCCGAAGGGCCTGTTTCCACACTAAGTAATCTAATCTAATCACTCGACAGGTTATGTACAGGAAGGATATTTTGCATGACTGGTAGTAGAACCAAAGGACATAGTGTCAGAATAGGGAACAGCCATTTGGGATTGAAAAGAGGAGACATTTCTTCATTCAGATTGTAGGCAGCCTTTGGAATTCTCTCCCCTTGAGGGCAGAGAGGGCTAAGACATTGAGTTTGTTCAAGACAGAGATTGATCAATTTCTCAATAGTAATAGTATGAAGGTATGTGGAGATAGCACAGGGAAAATCAGCCATGACTCAGAATGGCTTGAGGAGCTGAATGGCCCACTGCTGCTATTTTCCTGTTTTGAAAAACGAAGCTATCCGTGGAACCAATATTTGTCCTCAATCAACATTACAAAAATAGATTACTGTTAGAGGGAGTTTACTGTGCACATACTGGCTTTCAGTTATCCTAAAATTGTTAAAGGCAGCATCTAAATGTATGTTATTTTCAGTTGTATTAATAAGTGTTTGTTTCTTTCCATGGTGTGAGTACAGTGATGCACAATTACCCGATGCAGCCAGGGTATCCTGCCAACATGCCTGTAGCATCATATCACGCATACCCAGCAGCTCCAGCCTACAATGCTACAGGTAAGTTCAAATTGTTATTACAAGCAAAGAGCTCAGGGTTTATAAAATTAATACAACATAGAAATGTATAGCACAGGCCCTTCAGCCCATGATGTTGTGTCGAGGTATTCCTAATCTAAAATAAAATAACCTAACCTACACACCCCTCAATTCACTGCTGTCCATGTGCAAGTCCAGCAGTCACTTAAATGACTCTGCTTCCACCACCGCTGGCAACACATTCCATGCATTCACAACTCTGTGCATTAAGAACCAACCTCTGAAGTCTCCTGTATACCTTCCACCTAATATCTTAAAACTATGACCCCTCGTGCCAGTCAATCCTGCCGTCGGGAAGGCCTCTGGCTATTGGCTCTATCCATGCCTGTCATTACCTTGTATACCTCGATCAGGTCACCTCTCTTTCTCCTCCTCTCCAGAGGGAAAAGTCCAAGCTTAGTCAACCTCTCTTCATAAGGCAAGCCCTCCAGTCCAGGTAGCATCCTGGTAAACCTTCTTTGCATCCTCTCCAAAGCCTCTGTATCTTTCCTATAGTAGAGTGACCAGAACTGGACACAATATTCCAAGTGTGGTCTCACCAGGGACTTGTAGAGCTGCAGCAAAACCTCGCGGCACTTAAACTCGATCCCCCGTTAATGAAAGCCAAAACACCATATGCTTTCTTAACAACCCTATCAACTTGGGTGGCAACTTTGAGGGACCTATGCACTTGATCACCAAGATCCGTCTGTTCCTCCACACTGCCAAGAATCCTGTCTCTAATCCTACATTGAGCATTCAAGTTCAACCTTCCAAAAATGCATAACTTTGCATTTATCCAGGTTAAACTCCATCTCCCATTTCTCAGCCCAGCTCTGCATCCTGTCTATGTCACGCAGCAGCCTGCAGTAGCCCTCTATACTATCGACGACACCTCCAACCTTTGTGTCATCGGCAAATTTACTAACCCACCCCTCAACCTCCTCATCCAAGTCATTTATAAAAACTACAAAGAGCAGAGGCCCAATAACAGAGCCCTGTGGGACACCACTCAACACTGACCTCCAGGCAGAATACTTTCCATCTACAACTACCCTCTGCCTTCTGTCAGCCAGCCACTTCTGGATCCAGACAGCCAAATCTCCCTGTATCCCTTACTTCCTGACTTTATGAATGAGCCTACCACGGGGAATCTTACCGAATGCCTTGCTGAAGTCCTAATACACCATGTCCACTGCTCGACCTTCATTGACTTGTCTCGTCACCTCCTCAAAAAACTGAATAAGATTTGTGAGGCATGACCTGCCCCTCACAAAGCCATGCTGACTGCCTTTAATCACACTATCCTTTGCCAAATAGTCATAAATCCTATCCCTCAGAATTCTTTCCAAAATCTTACTGACCATAGACATAAGACTGACTGGTCTGTAATTGCCAGGGATTTCCCTATTGTCCTTCTTGAAAAGAGGAACAACATTTGCCTCCTTCCAGTCCTCTGGTACGACTCCCGTGGAGAGTGAGGAGGCAAATATCCTCTCCAGCGGCTTAGCAACTTCCTTTCTCGCTTCCCGGAGCAACCTCGGATAAATCTGGTCTGGCCCTGGGGACTTATCAATTTTAATGTTTGCCAAAATTTCCAATACATCATCTTCATCATTCTTGATCTGGTCAAGACTATATCCCAGCTCCTCAAAGTTTTCATTTACACCAAGTTCCCTTTCCTTGATGAAAACCGAAGCAAAAAACTCATTTAGGGCTTCCCCTACCTGCTCAGACTCCACATGCAAGTTCACTCCGCTATCCCTGATCAGCTCTACCATCTCCTTGATCATTCTCTTATTCCTCACGTTTGAGTAAAATGCCTTTGGGTTCTCCATAATCCTTCCTGCCAAGCCTTTTTCATGCCCCCTTCTGGCTCTCCTCAGTCCATTTCTAAGCTCCTTTCTAGCAACCCTTATCCTCTAAAGCTGTGCTCGATCCTTGCTTTCTCCACCTTACGTAAAGCTGCTTTTTTCCTTTTGATGAGAAGCTCCTTTGTTCTCATCATTCAAGGCTCCTTAATCTTACCTCTTCTTACCTGTCTCACAGGAAACAATTTGTGCATTACTCACAACAACTGCTCCTTAAACAGTCTTCACATGTCTGTTGTGCCCTTTCTGTGGAACAATTGCTCCCAGTCTGTACTTCCCAACTTCTGTCTGATAGCGTCATAATTTCCTTTTTCTCAATTAAATATCTTCGCTTGGTAACTGCTCCTTTCCCTCTCCAAGGCTATGCTAAATGTGAGGCAGTTGTGGTCACTGTCACCAAAGTGTTCATCCTCGAGACCTGACACTTGCCCTGGCTCATTGCCGAGCACCAAATCCAAAATGGCCTCACCCCTTGTTGGTCTGTCTACATACTGAGTAAGGAAACCCTCCTGAACACACCTGACAAAAACGGATTCATCCAAACCATCTGCACGAAGGAGGTCCCCGTCAATATTGGGAAAGTTGAAGTCACCCATAATAAAAACCTTGCTATTTCTGCATTTTTCGAAAATCTGCCGGACTATGAGTTCCTCACTGCTGTTAGGTGGTCTGTAGAAAACCCCCAATGTGGTGGCTGTTCCCTTGCTGTTCCTAACTTCCACCCATACTGACTCAGTGGACAAACTTTCCTCAACAAGCTTCTTTTCTGTAGCTGTGATGCATTCTCTGATTAGCAATGCTACACCGCCTTGTCTTTTTCCACCCTCTCGGTTCTTTTTAAAATTTCTAAATCCTAGAACACCTCGCAACCATTCCTGCCCCTGTGGAACCCACGTCTCCGTTATGGCCACAATATCATAGCCCCAAGTACTGATCCATGCTCTTAAGTTCGTCACTCTTATTTCAGACACGCTTTACCCGATCCCTTTGTTTCATAATGTGAGATACCTTCCCGATAGATTCACTACATCCTGTCACTGCCTCATCTGCAATTGTGTCCCTTTCAGATATGTGGCTCTGATTTCCACCACCTCCCCCCCCCCCCCCCCCCCCCCAGTTTAAACCCTCCCGAACCACACAAACAAATCTCCCACCCAGGACATTTGTGCCCCTCCAGTTCGGGTACATCCCATCCTTCATGTACAGGTCCCACCTTCCCCAGAAGGCATCCCAATTGTCTAAGTATCTGAAGCCCTCCCTCCTGCACCTCTCAGCCACGTGTTAAGCTGCACTCGCTGATTGTTCCTCATCTCTCTGTCTCGTGGCACCGGTAGCAAACCCGAGATCACTACTCTACTCGTCCTGCCCTTCAGCTTCCAACCTAACTCTCTGTAGTCACTTTTCAGATCCTCAATCCCTATCCTGACTATATCATTGGTGCCAATATGTACCACGTGGCTGCTTACTCTCTTCCTTCAGAATCCTGTAACCCGATCGGCGACATCCTGGACCCTGGCACCGGGGAGGTAACATATCTTCCGGGAGTCCCGTTCCTGACCACAAAATCTCCTGTCAATCCGTCTAACTATTGAGTCCCCTACCACTAGCACTTTTCTATTCTTCCCCCTTCCCTTCTGAGCCTCTGTGCCAGGCTTAGTGCCGGTGATCTGACAACTATGACTTTCCCCGGTAGGCTGCCCCACCAGCAGTATCCAGAATGGTATACTTATTGATCGGGGAACGGCCACAGGGGGTCCCTGCCCTTTCTGTTGGTTCCCTTTCCTCCCCCAGACATTAACCCAGCTGTCCTTATCCTGTGTCTGGGGAGTGACCACCTCCCTGTACATCCTCTCAATTTCTCCCTCAGCCTCCCGGATGATCCGTAGTTCATCCAGCTCCAATTCCCTAACTCTGTCTTTGAGGAGCTGGAGTTGGGTGCACTTCCCGCAGATGCAGTCGGCAGAGATATGTGAAGTGTCTCTCACCTGACACATTCTGTAGGAGGAACATGCAACTGCCCTATCAGCCATACCCCGCTAATCTGAAAGCCCATACAGGACTAAACAAGGAAGAGAAGAAAAAGATGAGAAATGATAGAGCCTTAGTTGGTGTTGGAGAACACAGCGACCAAGGGGTTCAGGTTCGTCATTCTTTGAAGTTTGCATCACATACAGACGGGGTGGTTAAAAAGGCTTTTGGCATGCTTATCTTTATTGCTCAGTCCTTTGAGTATAAGAATTGGCAAGTCATGTTGAGGTTGTACATGTTATTAAGCTGGAGAGGGTACAGAGAGATTTAGCAGGATGTTACTGGGTATGGGAGGTTGGTGTTGGAAAGAAAGGCTGGATAGGCTGGAACTATTTTCACTGGAGTATAGCAGGTTGAGAGGCAGACAGATAGAAGTTTATAAATAATGAGAGGGATAGATTGAGTTAATGGTAGTTGTTTTTTTCCTGGATTGGGGGATTTCAAGACAAGAGGGGACATTTTAAGGTAAGAGGAGAGAGATTTAAAAGAGATACAAGGAGCATTTTTTTTACACACAGAGGGTAGTTTGCATGTGGAGTGATGAAGGTGGTGGCTGTGGGTACAATTCAAACATTTAAAAGACATTTGGATGAGGACATGATTAGGAAAGGTATGAAGGGATATGGCCCCGGAACAGGCAGGTGGGACTAGTTTAGTTTGGGATTAAGTTTGGCATGGACTAGTTGGACTGCAGGGTCTATATGACTCTGAGACAAAACACACTTGTGAAGTCAGGAAAGGGACAGACATGGATCAGCAGTGTTTGGGACATTGGAACCGGCCTTGGGATTTGAATTTGGAGCATTGGGATTACCATGGGTGTTGGTTTAGGCATTGAACATAGAACAGTATAGCACACTACAGGCCCTTCAGCCCTCAATGTTGTGCCAGCCTTTTATCCTATTCTAAGATCAGACTGACCTACATACCCTTCATTATACTATCTTCCATGTTCCTATCCAAGTGTCGCTTAAATGTCCCTAATGTATCTGACTCCACCACCACTGCTGGCAGCGCATTGTATGCACCCACCACTCTTTATAAAGAACCTACCTCTGACATCTCACCAAAACCTTCCTCCATTTACCTTAAAATTATGCCCCCTCATGCTAGACATTTCCGCTATTGGAGAAAGTCTGTGGCTTTCCACTCTATCTATGCCTCTCAACATCTTGTATACCTCTATCAAGTCACCTCTCATCTGTCTTTACTCCATTGTGAAAAGCTCTAGCTCCCTCAACCTTTCTTCATAAGACATGCTCTGCAGTCCATACAGCATCCTGATAAATCTCCTCTGCACCCTCTCTAAAGCTTCCACATCTTTCCTATAATTAGGCATCCAGAACTGAACATAATATTCCAAGTGTGGTCTAAGCAGACCTCTATAGAGCTGCAGCATAACCTCGCAGCTCTTAAACTCAATCTCCCTGCTAATGAAAGCCAGCACACCATACGTCTTCTTAACAATTCTATCAACTTGGGTGGCAACTTTGAGGGAACTATGGACATTGACACCACAATCCCTCTGTTCCTTCACACTGCCAAGAATCCTGTCTTTAACCCTAGATTCTGTATTCAAATTAAACCTTCCAAAATGAATCACTTCCCACTTTTCCTGGTTGAACTCCTTCTGCCAATTATCAGCCCAGTTCTGCATCCCGTTGCAACTTACAACAGCTGTCCCACACGATCCACAACTCCACCAACCTTCATGTCATCGGCAAACTTACTAACCCACCCTTTCACTTCCTCATCCAAGGTAAAGACAATGACTGCAGATGCTAGAAACCAGATTTTGGAGTAGAGTGGTGCTGGAAAAGCACAGCAGTTCAGGCAGCATCCGAGGAGCAGGAAAATTGATGTTTTGGGCAAAAGCCCTTCATCAGGACTACAGGCAGAGTGCCTTAAGGGTGGAGAGATAAATGAAAGGAGGGTAGGGGTGGGAAGAAAGTAGCATAGAGTACAATAGGTGATTGGGGGTGGGGATGGAGGTGATAGGTCAGGGAGGAGGGTAGAACATAGAACATAGAACATAGAAGAATACAGCGCAGTACAGGCCCTTGGGCCCTCGATGTTGCGCCGATCCAAGCCCACCTAAACTACACTAACCCACTATCCTCCATATACCTATCCAATGCCCTCTTAAATGCCCATAAAGAGGGAGAGTCCACACTGTTACTGGATCAAATGGATCGACTTGTTTGGAGATCCCAATGGTGGGATTGCGGCACGTTCACCCAGCAACAGTGACCGCAGGACAGACAGTACAGTATCAATGTGAAGAAGAGTGATGGATTGTGCATTGCCTCAGAGAAATGGGAGGAGGGACCTAAAGGACGATTAATGATCGTGGGAAGGAGAGAAATCTCCGACAACGGGTGTGTTTGAATCCTGATATATGAAACGCAGAGATGTGAAAGAGTGGAATTTGAAGGTAAAACAACTGTTTCTTACCATGTGTCACAAAAAGGACAACGGAGAGAACACTTAGTGTCGTGTATGGTTTCGAACCGAGGTTGGTAGGGGGGCGTGGACCTGACCAGGTAGTCACGGAGGGAACAGTCTTTGCAGAAGGCAGAAAGCGGTGGGGAAGTAAATATATCCCTGGTGGTGGGGTCCGTTTGGAGGTGGCGGAAATGTCGGCGGATGATTTGGTTTATGTGAAGGTTGGTAGGGTGAAAGGTGAGCACCAGGGGCATTCTGTGCTTGTTACGGTTGGAAAGGTGGGGTCCGAGGACGGAGGTGCGGGATGTGGACGAGATGCGTTGGAGGGCATCTTTAACCACGTGGGAAGGGAAATTGCGGTCTCTAAAGAAGGAGGCCATCTGGTGTGTTCTGGTCCTCCTGGGAGCAGATACGGCAGAGGCGGAGGAATTGGGAATACGGGATGGCATTTTTGCAAGAGGTAGGATGGGAGTCGGTGGGTTTGTAAAAAATGTCAGTGTCAAGTCGGTCGTCATTAATGGAGATGGAGAGGTCCATGGAGAGGTCCAGGAAGGGGAGGGAGGTGTCAGAGATGGTCCAGGTAAATTTAAGGTCAGGGTGGAATGTGTTGGTGAAGTTGATGAATTGCTCAACCTACTCACAAGAGTACCACTTCCTCATCCAAGTCATTTATAAAAATCACAAAGAGCAGAGGTCACAGAACAGATCCCTGCAGAACATCATTGGTCACCAAGCTCCAAGCTGAATACTTTCCACCTCCCATCACCCTCTGTCTTTGATGGGCCAGCCAATTTTGTATCAAGACAGTCAAATTTCCCAGTATCCATTGCCTCCTTACTTTCTGCATGAGCCTGCCATGGGGAACCTTCTTAAACACCTTGCTAAAATCCGTGTACACCACATCCACTTCATCAATGTGTTTTGTCACATCCTCAAACAATTCAGTAAGGCTTGTGAGGCATGACCTGCCCCTCTCAAGGTCATGCTGACTCTCTCTAATCATAATATGGTTTTCCAAGTAGTCATAAATCCTGTCTCTCAGAATCCTCTCCAATAATTTGCCCACCATTGATGTAAGCCTGGTCAGTAATTTCTAGGATTATCCCTAATGCCTTTCTTGAACAAGAGAATAACATTTTTTACCCTCCAGTCATCTGGCAGTACTCCAGTGAACAGTGAGGATGCAAAGATCATCACCTCGCTTCCTGTAGTAACCTAGGGTATATCCCATTTGGCCCAGGGGATTTATCTATCCTTATGTTTTACAAAATTTCCAGGCACATCCTCCTTCCGAACATCAATCTGTTCTCGCATATCAGTCTGTTTCACACTGTCCTCAGAACATCAAGGTCCCTCTCAGTAGTGAATACTGAAGGAAAGTTTTCACTAAGGACCTCTCCTACCTCCTCAGACTCCATGTGCAAGTTCCCTCCACTATCCCTGATCAGACCTACCCTCACTCTGGCCAACCTCTTATTCCTCACGTACGTGTAGAACACCTTAGGGTTTTCCTTAATCCTACCTGCTAAAGCTCTTCCATGCCCCCTTCTAGCCGTCCTAAGTCCATTTTTCAGTTCCTTCCTGGCTACTTCGTAACCCTCTAAAGCCCTGTCCGATCCATGGTTCCTCAATGTTAAGTAAACTTCCTCCTTCCTCTTGACGAGATGTTCCACATCCCTTGTCACCCAAGGTTCTTTCAACCTACCATCCCTCCCTTGCCTCAGTGGGAGAAACCTGTCCGGCACTCGCAGCAAGTGCTTCCCGAACAACCTCCACATTTCGGTCGTGCATTTCCCTGAGAACATCTATTGCCAGTTTAGGCGCTCCAGTTCCTGTCTAATGGCATTGTAATTCCCCTCCCTGAATTAAATACTTTCCCGTACCGTCTGCTGCAATTCCTCTCCATTAGTATAGTAAAGGTCATGGAGTTGTGATCACTATCACCGAGATGCTCTCCCACCGAGAGATCTGACACCTGGCATGGTTCTTTGCCAAGCACCAAATCCAATATGGCTTCTCCTCTAATCGGCCTATCTACGTATTGTTTCAGGAACCCTTCCTGGACACACCTGACACAAACTGCTCCATCCAAACTATTTGAACTAAGGTTGTTCTAGTCAATATTAGGGAAATTAAAGTCACCCAGGACAACAACCCTGTTAGTTCTGCACCTTTCCAAAATCTGCCTCCCAATCTGCTCCTCCATGTCTCTGTTGCTACTGGGGGTGGGGGGAGCACTGTAGATAACTCCCAATAAAATTACTGCTCCTTTGGGGCATTCAGAGTTTTTAAGGGGGGCATTGGGGAATGGGATTGCAATGTTAAAAGTTGTTTTGGGGTACTGTGTGTGGTTTTGGGATCTGTACAGTCAAGTCCAATTAGTGTTGGATTTCAGAGCCTTTCATGTTGCAGATTCAGAGTGGTGCGATTAAACACATTGATTAGACAGTCCTGATTTTCCAAAATAAATACATCAGGAAGCTTGTGCATACCCTGTGGGAGTCTCTGTCAAAACGCTTAACATTTTATTGTTGATATGTCAGGATGTTGGTCTTGTTCAGGAATCGAAAGTGCAGTCCTTATATAGCTTAATTATTATAAACATAAATGTAACTTATGCATTCCACCAGACAGTTAACAATTTGCAAAGAGTTTGGTTTAGAAATCCCTTTCTTTTTGCCTTGCGTGTTTCTGTAGTTTCTATTTTTGACCATTTTTCTCGAAGGCTCTTCAGCGTAAATTCGCCGGCTGTGATCTCGGTAATGTATGGATCCATAGATTCATCGTTCTTAATGATGCTAATTCGCTACATTGAACGCTAATCTAAACTGTCTGATTTGTTTGCTTTTGTAGCTGCTCCCCCGTACACCTCATCGTAGCTGGAATGAAGAACAGCTGCCAGACTCCGCTCCCATACTCCACAGCTCCAGTCTCTAGTTAACTGGGATACCGCAGTTTTGTCTGATAGGACCCCATTAGCTGGAAAACGTCGTTTGCATGGCTGCCATATATTTGTTTTTTGAGATTTCTAATTTTGAAATTCAAATTATGCCGTGTTATTTTCCACCCTTACTAAGCTGAAAGTTTATCTGTAGTTGTTTACTTATTTATTTATAGCTGTTATTTCACCTGTGCCATTGACCTCTTTCAGTAGAAACTGAAGTAGTATTCCTGGGTTCTACAGTTTCATACAATTTGTTATTCACTGTTAATTTCAGTGTAATAGTATCAGTATTATTTGGATGAAGAAAGCATTGATATGTTTGATGGAATGCAGCTCTGATGTCAACTGTGTTATAAAAGGGTTCATTCAAAGTGTAATTTGGCTGAATGATTGATTACAGGGTGAGGCCCATCGTCTGTGTGTGTGAGAGAGAGAGAGAGAGCAGTCAGTGGGTGTGGACACAGGAGGAGTGCGTGTCTGTGTTTGGAGGTATGTCTGTGGCAGGGTCAATGTGTGTGTTTATAAGTGTGTCTGTGTGTGTATGTCTCTGTCAGGGTCTGTGTCTTTGTAAGCTTGTCTGAGTTGGCGTCTGTATATGTAAGAATGTGTGTGTGTGTCTGAGTTGGAGTCTGTGTGTGTGTGTAAGTGTGCCTATGTTGGTGTGTGAGTGTACTTGTGCCAGTGTCTGTATCATGTTGTGTGCTGAGGGTGTCTCTATCGGGGTCTGTGTCTGTGTGTAAGTGTGTCCAAGTCTGTCTGTTTCTGTCTTTTTGTGTCTGTCTGTTCATTCCACAATCTACTCCAGTACTTTTTGTTGCTGCAACCCCGTGGCAAGGCTTGAAAATGATCCTTCAGCGAGAACTGTGAGAATGGTGTGTGGGCTGGCTGTGAGACTGGCCGAGTGGGGTGGTAGCAAGGGCACAAGATAGAGAGGCAGCATAGCTGTTTAAACTCAGTGGGAGAATGCTGACTCACGATATACAACTCTCAGCCCCACGGGGGATCCCAGTTCTCATTTTGTAAAGCTCTGCTCTTCTGCCTGGTTACTGACTCTCATGTGTCTACATATGTATGTATGTCTGCAAGCTGAGCATCTGCAGTGTAAGAAGGTGTATGTGGAAGACATGTGTATGATACGTGTGCAAGATAGTTGGTGTATGTGTGTCAGAGAGAGTCAGATCTGCACATGTGAGAACGATTGGGTTTGTATGCGTGTTTAAGAATCTGGAGACCTGTGTGAGAGAGTGAGTGAGTCTGGGGGTATGTGTGAGATTGGGGTAATCTAATCTAATCTAATGTCTATGTGAGAGTCAGTGTGTGTGTGTGTCAGAATCTGAATGTGAGAGTCGGGAGTGTGTGGTTGTGTGTGAGTGTCAGAATCAGGATATGTATTTGAGAGTCGATGGGGTGGGTGTGTGAGAGTAGGTGTGTGTATATGTATGAGTGTGAGAAAGCCTGGGTGTATAAAAGAGATTCGAGGATATATGTGTGTGAAAGTCAAGTCTGTGTGCAGGTATGAGCAATAAGGCTGTGCATGAGCTGTATGTAGGTCAGACCAGGTAAGGATGGCAGTTTCCTTCCCTAAAGAACATTAGCGAACCAACCTGATCGTCGTTAGAATCTTAATTCCAGGTTTTATTTTGAAACTCTGAATACACAGACACAAAGAGACGGAAACAGACAGACATGAACATACTTACTAAATAAAAGCAAATTACTGCGGATGCTGGAATCTGACACCAAAAAAGAGAAAATGCTGGAAAATCTCAGCAAGTCTGGCAGCATCTGTAAGGAGAGAAAAGAGCTGACATTTCGAGTCTAACTGACTCTTTGTCAAAGCTAAAATTTTAGCTTTGACAAAGGGTCAGTTAGCCTCGAAACATCAGCTCTTTTCTCTCCCTACAGATGCTGCCAGACTTGCTGAGATTTTCCAGCATTTTCTCTTTTTTGATGAACATGCTTACATCTGCCATGGCAGGATTGCAACCATATGGGCGGCACAGTGGCTGAGTGGTTAGCACCACTGCCTCAGCACCAGGGACCCGGGTTCGATTCCAGTCTGAGGCGACTGTCTGTGTGGAGTTTGCACGTTCTCCCCGTGTCTGCGTGGGTTTCCCCGGGTGCTCCGGTTTCCTCTCCCCGTGTCTGCGTGGGTTTCCCCCGGGTGCTCCGGTTTCCTCCCACAGTCCAAAGGTGTACAGGTTAGGTGAATTGGCCATGCTCAATCGCTCAGAGTATTAGGTGCATTAGTCAGAGGGAAATGGGTCTGGGTGGGTCACTCTTCGGAGGGTTGGTGTGGATTTCTTGGGCCAAATTGTCTGTTTCCAGGGAATCTAATCTAATATCCCCAGAACATTACCTGTGTCTCTTGATTGATTAATAATCTAGAGAGAATATTAGTAGGTCATTGCCTCCCCTATGGATGTGTGTACGTGTGTGAGAGAAAATGTGTGTCTGAGAGTCACAAGTGTGTGCACGTATGAGAGAGTCAGGAGTGTGAGAAAATCAGGTGTGTAAGACATAGTTGGGGATGGATGTGTGTTGTCTAAATCACAAGTGTGTGAGAGACAGAGTCGGGTATGTGTGTGAATGAGCGAGTCAGAGTTTTGTATATGAGTGAGAGCTAGAGGATGTGTGTGTAACAGAATCAGGTGTGTGCATCAGAGCGTTGAGGCTGTGTGTACGTGAAATAGAGAGAGAGTCGGTTGTTGTGTGTATTTGTGTAAGAGTTGAAGTGCATGTGTAAGAGAGTCAGGGGTGTGTATGTATGAGTGGTAGGACCATGAGATAAACTGTGTGTTTGAGAGAGTCAGGGATGTGTGTAAGAGTTGGTGTGTGTTA
>NC_057735.1:50321099-50340776 GCF_004010195.1 Chiloscyllium plagiosum
AGTGTGCATGTGAATTATATGTGTGTGCTTGTGTGAGAGTTGGGTATTTGCGCATGTGTAAGTGTGTGAGCATGAGAGAGTCAGGTTGTGCATGTGTGAGAGTCAATGGATCGGAGAGAGTCGGATTATGTGTATGTGAGAGTCGGTGTGTCATTGTGAAACTTAGGGGTATGTACATGTAAGAGAGTCAGGGTGTATGTATGAGAGTCAGGGTGTATGTATGAGAGTTGTACGTATGTCTGTGTGAAAGTTGGGGTGTGCGTGAGAGATCTGGGAGTCTGTGTATGTTGTTTCTAGTTAAATCACACTCAACTGAACCCGAACTACTCACTGTGTTAAAAGATTCTTTCTACACTTTAAATCTGTGCAGTTTGGTTCTGAATTCTTTTATCAGGGCAAACAGTTTCTCCCTATCTACTCTGTGCAGACCGCTCATAATCTGGAATTTGATCTCTGTTTAGCATTCTTCTGTCCAAAGAAAACCATTCCAACTCTCCAATCTTTCCTCATATCTGAAGGTTCTTATCTCTCTCAAAAACCTCTTCTGCACTCTGTATAATACGCTGTACACAATGCTGCAACTGTCCACTGCTTTCTGTAAATTCTGTCTATTCCCCTCTAAGTAAAACTTAGAATACTGTAAACATTTCTAGTCCGCCTGTTCAGGGATTTTATGACACATATCTGAAGCAGATGGAAGGTGAACCCTGGCCTCCTGCACTGTATGCATCTTTAATAGCTCTCTATCTGTCCTATCACCACTAATGTCTTATATTTATACACAGGTCTCTCTGCTCCTGCACATCCTTTAGACCTGCACCCTTGATTTTGTGCTGGTTTTCCAAGCTCTTTTTACCAAAATGTGTCAGTTCACACTTCCCTGCATACAAATTTATATGCCAGTTAGCTTCCTACTCCATCAATTTTGTCAATGTCATAGAGTCATAGAAATGTACAGCACAGAAACAGATTCTTCGGTCCAATTCAGTCATGCCGACCAGATACCCTAACCTAATCTAGTCCCATTTGCCATATCCCACTAAACGCTTCCTATTCATATACCCATCCAGATGCCTTTTAAATGTTGTAACTGTACCAGCCTCCACCACTTCCTCTGGCAGCTCATGCCATACAAGGACCACTCTCCGTGAAAAAGTTGTCACTTAGGTCCCTTTTAAATCTTTCCCCTCTCACCCTAATCCTATGCCCTCTGGTTCTGGACTCCCCCAACTCAGAGAAAAGAACTCGTCTATTTACCCTATCCATGCCCCTCATGATGTTACAAACCTCTGTAAGTCACCCCTCAGCCTCTGACGCTCCAGGGAAAACAGCCTCAGCCTATTCAGCCTCTCCCTCCAGTTCAAATCCTGCAACCCTGGCAACGTCCTTGTAAATTTTTTCTGAACCCTTTCAAATTTCACAGCATCCATTCTATAGCAAGGTGACCAGAAATGCACACAATTCTCCAAAAGTGGCCTAACCAATGTCCTGTACAGCCACAACATGACCCCTCAACTCCTATACTCAATGCTCTGACCAATAAAGGAAATCATACTAAACGCCTTGTTCACTATCCACCTCAAGCTCTCTTTGTTCAGCAACACTCCCCAGGACCTTACCATTAAGTGTATAAATCCTGCCCTGATTTGCCTTTTGTAAATGCAGCACATGGCATTTATCTAAATTAAACTAAATTCGGTGCGGCTTGGTGGCTCAGTGGTTAGCACTGCTGCCTCACAGCACCAGGGTCCCAGGTTCGATTCCATCCTCGGGTGACTGTGAGGAGTTTGCACATTCTCCCTGTGTCTGCGTGGGTTTCCTCTGAGTGCTCTGGTTTCCTCCCACAGTCCAAAGGTTTGCAGGTTAGGTGAGTTGCCCATACTAAATTGCTCATAGTGATAGGCGCATTAGTCAGAGGGAAATGGGACTGGGTGGGTTACTCTTCGGAGGGTCGGTATGGGCTTGTTGGGCCGAAGGGCCTGTTTTTCCACACTGTAGGGGATCTAATCTAAACTCCACCTGCCACTCAGTTCATCAGCCCACCTAATCAAGATCCCGTTGTACTCTGAGTAACCTTCTTTGCTGTCCACGAAATCTGCAATTTTGGTGTCATCTGCAAACGTACCAACTATATCTCCTGTGTTCACATCAAATCGTTTATGTAAATGACAAAAAGTAGTGGCTCCAGCTCCATTGATCCTTGTGGCACTCCACTGGTCACAGGCCTCCAGTCTGAAAAACAACCCTCCACCACCACCCTCTGTCTTCTACCTTCGAGTCAGTTCTGTATCCAAATGGCTAGTTCTCCCTGTATTCCATGTGATTTAACCTTCCTAACCAGTCTATCACGAAGAACCTTAACAAACGCCTTATGTCCATGTAGATCGCATCCACCGTTCTGCCTGCATTAATCCTCTTCATTACTTCTTCAAAAAACTCAAATCAATTCAGAATGGCACGATTTCCCATGTACAAAGCCATGTTGACTATCCCTAATCAGTCCTTGCCTATATAAATACATGTAAATCCTGTCCCTTAGGATTCCCTCCAACAACTTGCCCACCACTGACGTCAGGCTCACTGGTCTATAGTTTCCCGACTTTTCCTTACCATCTTTCTTAAATAGTGGCACCACGTTAGATAACGTCCTGTCTTTCGGCACCTCACCTGTGACTATCAATGATTCAAATATCTTAGCCAGGGGTCAGCTTCACACAGAGTTCTAGGGTACACCTGATCAGGTCCTGGGGATTTATCCACCTTTGTATTCCAAGACATCCAGCACTTCCTCCTCTGTGATATGAACATTTTTCAAGATGTTACCATCAATTTCCCCACATTCTATGTCTTCCATGTCCTTTTCCACAGTAAACACTGATGCAAAATACTCGTTTAGTATCTCCCCCATCTCCTGTGGCTCCACACAAAGGCCGCCTTGCTGATCTTTGAGGGGCCCTATTCTCTCCCTGGTTACCCTTTTGTCCTTCATGAATTTATAAAAGCCCTTTAGATTCTCCTTAACCCTGTTTGCCAAAGCTATCTCAAGTCCCCTTTTTGCCCTCCTGATTTCCCTCTTCAGTATATTCCTACTCCTTTATACTCTTCTTAGGAGTCTTTCGATCCCTCCAGTCTAAACCTGACATAGGTTCCTTGTTTTTGACCAAACCCTCAATTTCTCTAGTCATCCAGCAATCCCGATACCTACTAGCCTTGCCTTTCACCCGAACAGGAATATACTGTTTCTGGACTCTTGTTATCTTATTTTTTAAGGCTTCCTATTTTCCAGCCATCCCTTTACCTGTGCACATCCACATCCAATCAATTTTTGCAAGTTCTTGCCTAATACCATCAAAATTGACCTTCCTCCAATTTAGTACTTCAACTTTTAGATCTGGTCTATCATTTTTCCATCACTATCTTAAATCTAATAGAACTATGGTCACTGGCCCCAAAGTGCTCCCCCACTGACACCTCAGTCACTTGCCCTGCCTGATTTCCCAAGAGTAGGTCAAGTTTTGCACCTTCTCTAGTAGGTACATCCACATACTGAATCAGAAAATATTCTTGTACACACTTAACAAATTCCTCTCCATCTAAATCTTTAACACTATGGCAGTCCCAGTCGATGATTGGAAAGTGAAAATCCTGTACCATAACCACCCTATTATTCTTACAGATAACTGAAATCTCCTTCAAAATTTGTTTCTCAATTTCCCGCTGAGTGGGGAGGGGGTCTATAATGCAATCCCAATAAGGTGATCATCCCTTTCTCATTTCTCAGTTCCAGCCAAATACGTCCAGAATTCTGGACGTATTCTCAGAAATATCCTCCCTAAGTATAGCCGTAATGCTATCCCTTATCAAAAACGCCATTGCCCCTCCTTTCTTGCACCCCTCTTTTTGTCCTTCCCATAGCATTTGTATCCTGGAACATTAAGCTGCCACTCCTGTCCATCCTCAAGCCACATTTCTGTAATTGCTATGATATCTCATTCCCATGTTCCTAACCATGCTCTGAGTTCATTTGTTTTCCATGTTAGACCTCTTGCATTGAAATGAATGCAGTTTAATTTACTTCGTTCTCTGCTTTGTTCCTGTCTCCCCTGAAGAAGGGCTCATGCCCGAAATGTCGATTCTCCTGCTCCTTGGATGCTGCCTGACCTGCTGCGCTTTTCCAGCAACACATTTCCAGCTCTGATCTCCAGCATCTGCAGTCCTCACTTTCTCCTCCTCTGACTTTTTGACTTGCTCTTTTTCCCAACTGTACCAGCCTCAGACTGATCTCTTTCCTCGCTATCTCCCTGGTTCCCACCCACCCCCCACCTTACTAGTTGAAATCCTCCCAAGCAATTCTAGCAAATCTCCCTGTCAGTATATTAGTCCCCTTCCAATTCAGATGCAATCCATCCTTCTTGTACTGATCACTTCAACCCCAGAAAAGATTCCAATGATCCAACAATGTGAACCCTTCTCCCCTCCACGAGTTCCTTAGCTATGCATTCCTCAATTATCCTGTTCCTACCCTCACAAGCTTGTAGCAGTGGGAGTAATCCAGAAATTACTACCCTCTATTTCCTCCTTTTTAAATTCCTGCCTAACTTTCTGTATTCTCCCTTCAGAATCTCATCCTTTTTCCTTCCTATATCGTTAGTTCCAATATGTACAACAAGCTCCTGCTGGTCCTACTCCCCTTTGAGAACATTCTGTACTCTCTCCGAGGTACCCTTGATCCTGGCGTCAAGGAGGCAATACGCCATTCTGATTTCTTGCTGTTAGCCGCAGAAACATCTTATCGTGCCTTTGATGAGGGAGTCCCCTATCACAATCAATCACTTGGAACCTGACGTACCTCTCGTTACATTAGAGCCAGTCTTGATACCAGAAACTTCGCTGTTCGTGCTACATTCCCCTGAGAGTCCATTACCCTGTATATTTTCCAAAACGGCATACTTGTTTAAGATGAGGATAGCCAGAGGAGACTCCTGCAATACCTGCCACCCTCTCCTACCTTTCCTGGCAGTAACCCATCTACCTACTTGACTGTTTCAGCGGTTTTTCTCCCTGTAACTGCCATCCATCACACCCCCAGCTCCTGCAAATTCCTCATTGCCTCCAACTGACCCATGCGATCTGATAGGATTCGCAACCAAACACACTTACTGCAGACATAATCCTGTTGGAGTTCTAAACTGCCCTCAGAGTTTACAGTTCTTCCAAGTTTCATATCATCTGCAAATTTTGAAAATTGCCTCATCCATATCAAGATCTAGACTTTTATAATAGGAAAAGCAAAAGTTCCAATACTGACCCCTGGGTAACTCCACTGAGAACCTTCCTCCAACGTGAAAAATTACTATTACTCACTTTTGTTTATCCCTTAGTCAATCTTGTGCTCACTCTGCTACTGTCCCATTTATTCTATGACATAGAACTCTCCCTCATGGGTCTGTGGTATAGCACTGTACCAAATGCAGTCCTTGTAAATCACATCAATAGTCTTCCCTCATTAACCCTTTCTGTAACCCTTCAAAAAAGCTCCAGTAAATCAGATTCAATTTTCTCTTAACAAATTCATGTTATTCTGAATGATCCCATACCTTTCCATGTGACTTCATTAATGATTGGTTTAGACATTTGCCCACCACTGAAGTTAAACTGACTGGTCTATAACTGTGGGGCTGATCTTTATAACTTCTTTTGAAAAGGGCATAATGTTTATAATTCTCCAGTTCTCTGGTACCATCCCAGAATCTAGATTAGACTGAGAGATTATTGCCAGGAAGTCTGCAATTTCCACTTCTATTTTCTTCAGTATTCCTGCATGCCTCTTATTCAGTTTGATACCTTAACAACTGCGAAGCACCCACAGGTTATCCAATAGTTTCTCTATCAATTTTTAAACCCTTCTAGTGACTGAGTTTCATCCTTTGACACCATGGTTTTGGTAGCATCAGGTAAAGACTGAAGGAAAGTATTTGTATATGACCTCAGCCATCCATCATGTGTAAAAGTGTAAATCCCCTCTTTGGTCCCTAATGGCCCCTTTTCGTCCTCATATCATTCTGAAGTGTTTGTAGAAGAATTTGGGATTTCTTTTATAATTCCTCTTTACTACTTAAATTTGCTTTCTAATCTCCCTTCTGAACCTTCTGAATGTGAGTGTATGAGAAATGGATTTGCGTAAGAAACAGGTATGTGTGTGTTTTAAAGTATGTGTGGAAGAGGGCTTCCTGTCTGTGGGTGTATACGTGTGTGTGTGGGAGAGAGTGAGATAGGTGCTATTGTTTGAAAGAGACACAGGGTCGGTGTTTGAGTATAGGTGATATGTTTGAGTGTGTTAGGATGGGTGTGTGTGAGAGAGAGCACGAGCGACAGACAGGGTGTTTGTGAGAGATAGGGGTTGTGCAAAATGGATAAAGGTGTGCTACACAGAAGGATGTGATGTGACTTGGGCTTGAAGTTAATCCTGTTCACTGTGAAGTCTCTTAGTGGCGATATTTTGAGTTATGAAAAGTGAATTTACAGAATGGAGTATATCTATTGTGTAGGCTGCCTTGGAAGCAGAATGATCTGACTCACTTTGTGCTTTGTTTCGACTGATTGCATTGTCCACAGACATTAAAAGGAAACCATTGAACCTTAACAAAGAGCTGGAATGTCAAGAGAAATTTTGCAGATGACTTATTTTTGAAACTTAACTTTACTTAACAAATTTGAAACCTGACCTGTGATAGATATGTGTGATATTTTGTACATTTTTCCTGCTCTTCAGAAGAAATATTAAGTAATTCTCTTAGCACTTGGAAAGTTTCAAAACAAAACATTGATGTGATTTCTTATTGGTTCCTGAGAACTCTGTTATTTGGTCTTCTCCTACTGTAAACACAGTTAGAAACTGAGACAGGATATAGTCTCAGCCTCTTAAATGGGACTTTTTAATTTAGTCTCTGTGTGTGGGTGTCAGTAACAAGGCTGACATTTACTGCCCACCTCAAGCTTCAAGAAGGTGCTGACGAGCTGACTTTTTGGATCAGTGCAATCCATGCTTGCCCAGTTGCTTCAAATAAAAGTTAAGATTCAACTGTGTTGATCTCCGCTTATGATAATATAGAGGCACATCTCCTTCCCCAAAGGGACATTAATAGCAACTACGGCTTGTGTTTGGATGTAAACTGTAAACTGTTGCCCAGGAAGATTGTGGGACTGAGGGAAATTGCAAAGAAGTTATTTTTAAAAAAGATGAAAATGTTTAGAATTGAGCAGTTGCTTGAATGGCAGACACTATAGGTCAGTGAGCACAGAGAGCTAGGTGAATGGGTTTGATGTCCATAAGAGTGAAGTACCACAGGTTTACAGAGGATAGAATGAAGGCAGGAGGACAGTAGAGCAGTTCAGAGGTAACAAAGTCATGGATAAAATATTTGGTAGTGGATAAACCGAAATGGAGTGGAATTGGATGATATTACGAAGGTGGATAGGTGGTCTTTGTGAATTTTTGGATATTTGATTGGCAGCTTACCTTAGGGTCAAATAAGGCATCAAACCTTTAGATAGCTTGGATCAGTCTTGGACGAACAGGGATGGAATCGGTAGGTAAGGAAGAGAGTTTGGATTGGGAACTTAAAAACAATGGTTGTAGTCGTTACAAATTTTGTTTGCAGGATATGTTTGCTCTCCAAGACTGGATATCCAATTTATAGTTTAGCAACAGTGGAGGAGTGGAGAGATGGTGCTGAGGTACTGTAGGATATTGTCAGCATAGCTGTGAAAACTCAAAACATGCCTCATGATGATACTGCTGTTAAGACAGGGTGCTGATGAGAAATGGAAGCTAGGGACATTATACAGGATTAATGGTAGATCCTGGAAGGACAGGGCAGGAACAGGATAAGAGCAAGAAGACAATCAAGCAAGAGCAATCATACACAGAGCAGCAGAAGGAGGGGAACATGAAATACCACACAGAAAATGCTCCATACAGAAAAAGGAACCAGAAATAGCAAGTTGTTTAATGTCCTAGAGACCGAGTCCAGGTGTTTCTTAAGGTAAACTTGTAGATTGGGTTGGTAGTTAGGAAGGCAAATACAATGTTGTCATTCATCTCAAAGGACCACATTTAGAGGATATTGAGCAATTTTGGGGCCCATATATCAGGAAGCATGTAGAACATAGAACACAGAGAAGTACAGCACAGAACAGGCCCTTCGGCCCACGATGTTGTGCCAAGGATTATTCCTAACCTAAAATAAATTAACCTAACCTACGCACCCCTCAACTCACTGCTGTCCATGTGCAAGTCCAGCAGTCACTTAAATGACTGCTTCCATCACCACAGCTGGCAAAGTATTCCATGCATTCACAACTCTGTGCGTTCCCTCTATACCTTTCTCCTAATATCTTAAAACTGTCACCCCTCGTGCCAGTCAATCCTGCCCTGGAGAAAAGTCTCTGGCTATTGACTCTATCCATGCCTCTCATTATCTTGTATACCTCGATCAGGTCACCTCTCTTCCTCGTTCTCTCCAGAGAGAAAAGTCCAAGCTTAATCGACCTCGCTTCATAAGGCAAACCCTCCAGTCCAGGCAGCATCCTGGTAAACCTTCTTTGCACCCTCTCTAAAGCCTCTGTATAGAAGGGTGACTGGAACTGGACACAATATTCCAAGTGTGGTCTCACCACGGACTTGTAGAGCTGTAGCAAAACCTCGCGGCTCTTAAACTTGATCCCCCTGGCAATGAAAGCCAAAACACCATATGATTTCTTAACAACCTAATCACTTGGGTGGCAACTTTGAGGGATCAATGCACTTCAACACCAAGATCCCGCTGTTCCTCCACACTGCCAAGAATCCTGTCTTTAATCCTATATTCAGCATTCAGGTTTGAACTTCCAAAATGCATCACTTCGCATTTATCCAGGTTGACCTCCATCTGCCATTTCTCAGCCCAGCTCTGCATCCTCTATGTCGCACTGCAGCCTGCAGTAGCCCTCGACACTATCAAAGGCACCTCCAACCTTTGTGTCATCAGCAAATGTATGAACCTATCCCTCAACCTCCTCATCCAAATCATTTATAAAAACTACAAAGAGCAGAGGCCCAAGAACAGAGCCCTATAGGACACCACTCACCACCAGGCATCCATCTATAACGGGCGGCACGGTGGCACAGTGGTTAGCACTGCTGCCTCACAGCGCCAGAGACCCGGGTTCAATTCCCGCCTCAGGCGACTGACTGTGTGGAGTTTGCACGTTCTCCCCGTGTCTGCGTGGGTTTCCTCCGGGTGCTCCGGTTTCCTCCCACCGTCCAAAGATGTGCAGGGTCAGGTGAATTGGCCATACTAATTGGCCCGTAGTGTTAGGTAAGGGGTAAATGTAGGGGTATGGGTGGGTTTCGCTTCGGCGGGTCGGTGTGCACTTGTTGGGCCGAAGGGCCTGTTCCCACACTGTAATCTAATCTAAAAAAAATCTAATCTAATCATAACCACTCTGTCTTCTGTCAGCCAACCAATTCTGAATCCAGACAGCCAAATCTCCCTGTATCCCATACCTCCTGTCTTTATGAATGAGCGTACCATGGGGAACCTTATCAAATCTGAAAATGTGTTGCTGGAAAAGCGCAGCAGGTCAGGCAGCATCCAGGGAATGGGAGAATCGACGTTTCGTGCATAAGCCCTTCTTCAGGAACCTTATCAAATGCCTTTCTGAAGTCGATATATACCACATCCACTGCTCGACCTTTGTCAACCTGTCTCATCACCTCCTTAAAGAACTCAATAAGATTTGTGAGGCATGACCTGCCCCTCACAAAGCCATGCTGACTGCGTTTAATCACACTATGCTTTTCCAAATAGTCATAAATCCTATCCCTCAGAATTCTTTCCAAAATGTTGCTGACCACAGATATAAGACTGACTGGTTTGTAATTGCTAGGGATTTCCCTATTACCCTTCTTGAAAAGAGGAACAACATTCGCCTCCCTTCAGTCCACCAGTACGACTCCCGCGGAGAGTGAGGAAGCAAAGATCTTCGCCAGACAGTACTTCCCAACTCCTGTCTGATAGCGTCATAATTTCCTTTGCCCCAGTTATATATGTACCCTCGCTAACTGCTCCTTTCCCTCTCCAAGGCTATGGTAAATGTGAGGCAGTTGTGGTCATTGTCACCAAAGTGCTCTCCTACCACGAGATCTGACACCTGTGCTGGCTCGTTGCTGAGCACCAAGTCCAAAATAGCCTCTCCCCTTGTCGGCCTGTCTACATACTGAGTAAGGAAACCCTCCTGAATCCACCTGACAAAAATGACTCCATCCAAACCATCTGCACTTAGGAGGTTCCAGTTGATATTAGGAAAGTTGAAGTCACCCATAACAACAACCCTGCTACTTCTGCAATTTTCCAGAATCTGCCCGCCTCTGAGATCTTCAATCTCTCTACTGCTATTAGGTGGGTCTATAGAAAACTCCCAATGAGGTAGCTGCTCCCTTGCTGTTCCTAACTTCCACCCACACTGACTCAGTTGACGAACCTTCCTCAACAACCTTCGTTTCTGTAGCTATGGTGCACTCTCTGATTATCCCTTTGTTTCATCACGTGAGAAACCTTCCTGATAGATTTAATACATCCTGTCACTGCCCCATCGACAACTACCCACCACTCAGATATGTAGCTCTGATTCCCAGCCCCCTGCCAAACTAATATAAACCCACCCGAACCACACAAACAAATCTCCCACCCAGGACATTTGTGCAACCCATCCTTCATGTACAGGTCCCACCTTGCCCAGAAGGTATCCCAATGGTCTAGGTATCTAAAGCCCTCCCTCCTGCACCAGCCTCGCAGCCACGTGTTAAGCTGCACTCGCTGATTGTTCCTCATCTCACTGTCTCGTGGCACCGGTAGCAAACCTGAAACCATTCATCTTCTACTCGTCCTGTTCTTCAGCTTCCAACCTAACTCTCTGTAGTCACTTTTCAGATCCTCAATCCCTTTCCTGGCTATATAATTGGTGCCAATATGTACCATGATTTCTGGCTGCTCCCCCTCCAGAATCTTGTAAACCCGATCGGCGACATCCCTGGCACCGGGGAGATAACATACCTTTCCGGAGTCCCGTTCCTGATCACAGAATCTCCTGTCAATCCGTCTAACTATTGAATCCCCTACCACAAGTGCTTTTCTATTTTCCCCCTTTCTCTTCTGAGCCTCTTCTGACCTGACAACTTTGGCTTTCCCTGGTAGGCCACCAGCAGAACTCAAAACGGTATACTTATTGATCGGGGAACGGCCACAGGGGATTCCTGCCCTATCTCTTGGTTCCCTTTCCTCCCCCTGACTGCAACCCAGTTGTCCTTATCCTGTGTCTGAGGAGTTACCACCTCCCTGTACATCCTCTCAATTTCTCTCTCAGCCTCCCGGATGATCCGCAGTTCATCCAGGTCCAGGTCCAGGTCTAGTTCCCTAACTCAGTTTTCGAGGAGCTGGGTGCACTTCCTGCAGATGTGGACGGCAGATATGTGTGGTGTCTCTCACCTGCCACATTCTGCAGGAGGAGCATGGAACTGCCCTATCAGCCATACCCTGCTAATCTGAAAGCCCATACAGGACTAAACAAGGAAGAGGAGAAAAAGAAATGAGAAAACCTGAAAACCTACCGAGACTACAGATTCTTAGTAAGATTAGAGGAGGTGGGTGGGAGGGAGGCCCTACGGTGTAGGGTGTCTGGTTTAGATCTCCCCCACTTAAAACCTTCATGGCAGCCCTTGCTTCTCTCTGCCCTCTCTCCTCACCGCTCTGTTCAAAATGGAGGTCCGATGTCCTGGCCCTGGAGCGGGTCCAGAGGAAGTTCACAAGACTGATCCCAGGAATTAAAAGCTTAACATATGAGGAATTTTTGAGGACTCCAGGATTACACTCGATGGAGTTTAGAAGGATGAGGGGAAATATGATTGAAACTTGCAGAATACTGAATGGCCTGGATAGATTGGATGTTGGGAAGATGTTTCCATTGGCAAGAGGGACGAGGACCCAAGGACACAGCCTTAGAGTAAAGGGAAGTCCCTTTAGAACAGAAATAAGGAGAAACTTCTTCACCCAGAGAGGGGTGAATCTATGGAATTCATTGCCACAGAAGGCTGTTGAGGCCAGGTCATTGAGTATATTTAAAACAGAGATAGTTAGGTTCTTGATTGCCAAGGGGATCAAAGATTACAAGGAGAAAGTGGGAAAATGTAGTTGAAAAACCTATCAGCCATGATCGAATGGCAGAGCAGACTCAATGGGCTGAATGGCCTAATTTCTGCTCCTATGTCTTATGGTCCTTGAGGGAAGGAAATCTGCTGTCTTTACTTGGTGTGCTCCATATATGACTGCAGGCCCATTGCAATGTGGATCACTCTTAACTGACCTCTGAAACAAATGGGAAAAGTCTACTTGACTTTATTGTATCCATCACAGATACATCCATTCATGACGGTATAGGACTCATCACTGTGATGTAATTGTGGAAACTGAGTCCCATCTTCACATTGAGGTTACACTCCATTATGTTGTGTCGAATAGCTCCAAGCTGAGCATCCATGAGGTGCTGTGGTCTATCAGCAGCAGCAGAACATTACCTACAATTTCATGGCCTGTATAGATCCCACTTTACCATGACCATAAAGCTGGGAGATAAGCCTTGGCTCAGTGGGGAGTGCAGGAGGGCGTGTCAGACACTACCAGGTGTACCAAAAACTGAGGTGCCAACCTGATGAAGTAGCATCACAAGACTATTTACCTGACAATGGAAGCAGCAAAGTGATAGAACTAAATAATCCCAACCCAATAGACCAGATCGAAGCTCTGCAGTCCTGCCACATCCAGTCATAAATGGTGGTGGACAATTAAACAACAACCCATCCTCAACAATGGAAGAGCCCAGCGTTTCAGTGCAGAAGATAAGGCTGAAACGTTAGCCTGAAGTGCTAAATGAATGAACAGCCTTTGTCTCCCCAGCATCACGATGCCAGTCTTTCACTAATTTGATTTGTGCCATGTGATATCAAGAAATGGCTGGAGACACTGAACATTGCAAAAGGTTAGAAGCCTGACAACATTCTAGCAATAGATTGTATCCTTCAGTAATTTCTCTGCAGATTTTTTCCTCTACATCCTTACCACTAGTTGGTGGTCCTGATGAAGGGCTTATGCCTGAAACGTTGATGCTCCTGCTCCTCAGATACTGCATGTCCTGCTGTGCTTTTCCAGCACTACACTTTTTAACACCAATTCCAGCAAGAAATGTAACTACATCCTTCTTATTCATTAGCTCTAGCCAAATTGATTTTGATTTTGAACATTCTGAAACATACTATTTCTCCAGCACTGCAAAGCTCTCCTTAACCAAAATATCTCTCTCTCTGTTTTCCACAGCGTGTGGGCCTGGAGGAATATTTCATGGCACAGGGCTGTCATCGTCCAGCAGCTTCATTTACTTAAAAACTGACTTCTAGTCTCCCTCCTCAGCACAGATTATAAAATCTTCACCAGGGCATTGCATTCTCGCTTGGGATCCGAGCTAGATCACATGATCCACCTTGATCAATCTGTATATCGTCCCAGGCTGAGGATCCATGGCAATGTCCATCTGGTCCGGGACCTGATCCACTTTTCCCAGTGGATTGATCTGTTGAACACCTTAGAATCATAGAATCCTTACAGCACAGAAAGAGACCATTCAGCCTAATGAATCTTCACTGATCCTCTGAACAACATCCTGTCCAAACCCAGTCTCTTTTCCAATCTCCATAACCATCATGTCATTCCAATCCTCCCCCCATCCTCCAAACCAAAGGGATAGCCATGGGCACCCGTATGGGCCCCAGCTATGCCTGTCTCTATATTGGGTACGCGGAACAGTCCATCTTTAGCATCTCCCCACCTTTCCCCCGCTACATCGATGACTGTATCGATGCCACCTCGTGCTCTCACAAGGAGGTTGAGCAGCTCATCAACTTCACTGACACCTTTCACCCTGACCTCAAATTCACCTGGACCGAATCCCAAACACTTCCTACCCCTTCCTGGAACTCTTCATCTCCATCTTCAGCAACCAACTAACCACGGACATCTACTACAGATCCACGGACTCCCTCAGCCATCTGGACTACACCTCCTCCTACCCTGCCTCCTGTAAAAATGCCACCCCTAATTCCCAATTCCTCCACCTCTGCCGCACTTGTTCCGAAGATGACCAATTCCACCATTGAAAATCCCAGATGGCCTCCTTCAAAGAACATAATTGCCCCCTTCCACGTGGTTGACGCTGCCCTCCAGCATATTTCCTCCACTTCCTGCACCTCCGCTCTTGAACCCCACCCCTCCCAATGCAACAAGGATAGACGCCCCGGTCCTATCTTCCACCCCACCAACCTCCAGATACATTGCATCATCCTCAGCCACTTCTGCCACCTACAAACAGCCCTGTTGCTGAACACTTCAATTTCCCCTCCCACCCAACTAAGGACATGCAGGTCCCAGGCTTCATCCATCACCAAACCCTAACTAACCGATGCCTGGAGGAAGAATGCCTCATCTTCCTGGGACCCTCCAACAACATGAGTTTAATGTGGATTTCACCAGTTTCCTCATTTCCCCTCCACCTAACCCAGTCACATACCTCCAACTCAGCACTGCCCTCTTGACCTGTCACCTTTCCTACCTATCTGCTCCACCCTCCTGTCCAACCTATCACCTTCTCCCCCATCTTCATCTACCTATCACATTCTCAGCTACCTTTCCTCCAGCCCCACCCCTGTCCCATTTATCTCTCAGCCCCCGGCCCACAAGCCTCATTGCTGATGAAGGGCTTATGCCCGAAATGTCAATTCTGCTCCTCGGATGCTGCCTGACCTGCTGTGCTTTTCCAGCACCACACTCTCGAGCTTGGACTGTAAAGTCTGTTTCCGTGCTTTACATCTGTATGACTCTGACACATCTTGTAGATGGTACACACCGCTGCTACTGAGTGCCAATCAGGGCTGTTTTGTCCTGGATGATGTCAAGCTTCGTGAGTGTTGTTGGAGCTGCACTCATTCAGGCAAGTGGGGAGTATTCCATCACATTCCTGATTTGTGCCTTGCAGATGGTGGATAGGCTTTGGGGAGTCAAGAGGTGAGTTACTCACTGCAGTATTCTGAGCCTCTGATCTGGTCTTGTAGCCACTGTGTTAATGTAGAACATAGAACATAGGAAAGTACAGCACAGAACAGGTCCTTTGGCCCACGCTGTTGTGCCGAGGTTTAATCCTAATGTAAAATATAATAACCTATGCACCCTCAACTCACTGCTATTCATGTGCATGTCCAGCAGTCGCTTAAATGTCCCCAATGACTTTGCTTCCACCACCTCAGCTGGCAATGCATTCTATGCATTCACAACTCTCGGCGTAAAGAACCTACCTCTGACATCTCCTTTATGCCTTCCTCCTAATAACTTCAAACTATAACTCTTCATACCAGTTAATCCTGCCCTGGGGAAAGGTCTCTGGCTGTTGACTCTATCTATTCCACTCATTATCTTGTATACCTCAATCAGGTCTCCTCTCTTCCTCCTTCTCTCCAGAGAGAAATGTCCGAGCTTATTCAACCTCTCTTCATAAGGCAAGCTCTCCAGTCCAGGCAGCATCCTGGTAAACCTTCTTTGCACCCTCTCCAAAGACTCTGTATCTTTCCTATAGTAGGGCGACCAGAACTGGACACAATATTCCAAGTGTGGTCTCACCAGGGACTTGTAGAGCTGTAGCAAAACCTCGCAGCTCTTAAACTCAATCCCCCTGTTAATGAAAGGGGGATTCTTAACAACTCTATCCACTTGGGTGAGAAAGTGAGGGCTGCAGATGCTGGAGATCAGAGCTGAAAATGTGTTGCTGGAAAAGCGCAGCAGGTCAGGCAGCATCCAAGGAACAGGAGAATCGATGTTTCGGGCATAAGCCCTGAAGAAACACATTTTCAGCTATCCACTTGGGTGGCAACTTTGAGGGATCTATGTGCTTGCACAGCCAGATCCCTCTGTTCGTCCACACTTCCAAGAATCCTGTCTATAATCGTATATTCAGCATTTGAATTCAACTTTCCAAAATCCATAACTTTGCATTTATCCAGGTTGAACTCCATCTACCATTTCTCAGCCCAGATCTGCATCCTGTCTATGTCACGCTGCAGCCTGCAGTAGCCCTCTATCAACGACACCTCCAACCTTTGTGTCATCTGAAAATTTACTACCCCACCCCTCAACCTTCTCATCCAAGTCATTTATAAAAACTACAAAGAGCAGAGGCCCAAGAACAGAGCCCTGCGGGACCCCACTCAACACTGACCTCCAGGCAGAATACTTTCCATCTACAACCACTTCTGTCAGCCAGCCAATTCTGAATCCAGACAGCCAAATCTCCCTGTATCCCATACTTCCTGACTTTATGAATGAGTCTACCATGGGGAGTCTTATCAAATGCCTTGTTGAAGTCCATATACACCACATCCACTGCTCGACCTTCGTCGATCTGTCTTGACACTTTCTCAAAGAACTCAATAAGTTTTGTGAGGCATGATCTGTCCCTCACAAAGCCATGCTGACTGCCTTTGATCACACTATGCTTTGCCAAATAGTCATGAATCCTATCCCTCGGAATTCTTTCCAAAACTTTGCTGACCACAGACATAAGACTGTGGTGAGTCCAGTTGAATTTTTGGTCAATGATAACCCCCAGGATGTTGATAGTGGAGTATTCATTGATGGTAACACTATTGAATGTCAAGGGGCGGTGGTTAAATTGTCTCTTATTGGTGATGGTCACAGCCTGGCATTTGTGTGGTATGAATATTACTTGTTGTTTGTCAGCCCAAGCCTGGATATTGTCCAAATCTTGATGCATTTGAACTTGGGCTGCTTTAGTATCTGAAGAGTTGCAAATTATGTTGAACATTGTGCAATCATCAGCAAACATCCCTATTTCTGACCTTATGATGGAGGCAAGGTCATTGATGAAGCAGGTGAAGATGGTTAGGCCGAGGACACTATCCTGAGGAACTCTTGCAGAAGTGTCCTGGAAATGAAATGACTGGCCTCCAACAACCATGACCATCTTCCTATGTGTCAGTTAAGACTTCACCCAGCAGAGATTTGCCCCTTGGTATCCATTGATTCCAGTTTTGCTAGGGCTCCTTGATGCCACACTCAAGTTGAATGCAGCCTTGATGGCAAAGGCTGTCACTCTCAACTTACCTCTGGAACTCAACTCTTGTCCAGGTTTGAAACAAGGCTATAATGAGCTCAGGAGCTGAGTGGCCCTGGTGGAACCCAAACTCAGCATCACTGAGCAGGGTATTGGTGTTATTCCTCTAAGGAACTCTAATACATTTGTTAAATCTGATTTCCCTTGCTACTGACAATTCTGGATTACCTTGATGTTTTTCTAAGTGCACGGCTATAATCTCTTTAATTATCATTTCTAATGACTTCTAACAACAGACCCAAGATAATTGGCCTTTAGATTCCTATATATAGGGGAGATAATATTTGCTACCTTCCAGTCTGATCGAATAGAGGGAACACGTAACACCAAGACCTCTACAATCATGTCAACTCTACCAGTTTAGTTAACACCAATTGGCTTGCATTATCTGTACTCTTTCTTTACCTGAGTTCCTTGCAGGGTGTTTTGCTGCTGCAGATGGGATGGTTTAAACTAACTCAGCAGGTGTGTAGGAAACAGGAGAGAATATTAGACTAATACAAGGGGGCACAAAATATGGAATCAGTGTAAGGGAAATAGTACTGAAGTTCTAAGTTAAGTTGATAAGATTGGGAGTCAAACACAGATTGCCATGTGGCATTATGATTTTGTGGTGATGACAGAAACTTGGCTCAAGCATGGGCAGGTCTAGGTATTGGGTAATCCTGGTCATAAGGCATAAAGAAAAGACATCTCAGAACACCCTGAAGAACTCCATAGTCAGTACACTCAGCCCTCAGGACTTGTCCCTTGAGAGCCGGGTGAGGGCACCAGTCAACTCTTCTAAAGTGATGGGAGCATCGAGCATCCTGGCATTCCCCAGGCCAACCTGAGACAGGTCCTCCTCACAAAACTCTGTGAGCATCCTCACTGGATGGAGCTGGAGAGAATAGAGCTGTGTAATAGGCTGAGGCCTGGGCCCTGAAGCTGTCCAGACTCGAGGTAAGGGACCCGTCATCAGCCAGCAGCACAAGGAGCTGCTGATGGGCCCTGCCTTTTATACAGTGAGTAAATTTCTTCTGCACTCTTTCCAGTTTAATAACATCCTTCCTCGAACAAGGTGACCAAAACTGAATACAATACTCCAAGGGTGGCCTCAACAACATCCTTTATAACTGCAACATAACTTCCCACTTTCTGATGAAGGGCTTTTGCCCGAAACGTCGATTTTCCTGCTCCTCGGATGCTGCTTGATCTGCTGTGCTTTTCCAGCACTACTCTCATCTAGACTTCCCACTTTCTCTACTCAATGCCCTGACTGATGAAAGCCAGTGTACCAAAAGCATTCTTCACTGTTCTGTCTACCTGTGACTCCACTTTAAGAGAACTGTGAATCTGAGCTACAAGGTCCCTCTGCTCCACTACACTGCTTAAGGCCCTACCATTCACCATGAAACTCCTACCTTGATTTCTGATAGGAAAGAGACCAGAATTGTATGCAATATTCCAACAGTGATCTAACCAATGTCCTGTTAGAGCCACAACATGACCTTCCAACTCCTGTACTCAATACTCTGACCAATAAAGGAAAGCATACCAAACGCCTTCTTCACTATCCTATTTACCTGCGACTCCACTTTCAAGGAGCTATGAACCTGCACTCCAAGGTCTCTTTGTTCAGCAACACTCTCTAGGACCTTACCATTAAGTGTATAAGTCCTGCTAAGATTTGCTTTCCTAAAATGCATTTATCCTCACATTTATCTGAATGAAACTCCATCTGCCACTTCTCAGCCCATTGACGCATCTGATCAAGATCCCATTGTAATCTTCACTGTCCACTACATCTCCAATTTTGGTGTCATCTGCAAACTTACTAACTATATCTCTTATGCTCACATCCAAATCATTTATGTAAATGATGAAAAGTAGTGGACCCAGCACCGATCCTTGTGGCACTCCACTGGTCACAGGCCTCCAGTCTGAAAAACAACCCTCCACCACCACCCTCTGTCTTCTACCTTTGAGCAAGTTCTGTATCCAAATGGCTAGTTCGTCCTGTATTCCATGAGATCTAACCTTGCTAACAAGTCTCCCATGGGGGATCTTGTCGAACGCCTTACTGAAGTCCATATAGATTACGTCCACCATTCTGCCCTCATCAATCCTCTTCGTTATGGAGGATAGTGGGCTAGAAATGTGTTGCTGGAAAAGCGCAGCAGGCCAGGCAGCATCCAGGGTACAGGAGAATCGATGTTTCGGGCATAAGCCCTTCTTCAGGAATGAGGAAAGTTTGTCCAGCAGGCTAAGATAAAAGGTAGGGAGGAGGGACTTGGGGGAGGGGCGTCGGAAATGTGATAGGTGGAAAGAGGTCAAGGTGAGGGCCCAGACCGTCCATAACCTCATCACCTCGGGGGATCTCCCATCCACCGCCTCCAACCTCATAGTCCCACAACCCCGCACCGCCCG
>NC_057735.1:50341168-50352330 GCF_004010195.1 Chiloscyllium plagiosum
GCGGAAATGACGGCGGGTGATGCGCTGTACATGGAGATTGGTGGGGTGGTAGGTGTGGACCAGTGGGGTTCTGTCCTGGTGGCGGTTGGAGGGGCGGGGCTCAAGGGCGGAGGAGCGGGATGTGGAAGAGATGCGGTGGAGGGCATCGTCGACCACGTCGGGGGGGAAATTGCGGTCCTTGAAGAAGGAGGCCATCTGGGTTGTGCGTTTTTGGAACTGGTCCTCCTGGGAGCAGATGCGGCGGAGTCGAAGGAATTGGGAGAATGGGATGGCGTTTTACAGGGGGCAGGATGAGAGGAGGTGTAGTCCAGGTAGCTGTGGGAGTCGGTCGGTTTGTAGTAGATGTAGTAGGTCACCTTGACCTCTTTCCACCTATCACATTTCCGACGCCCCTCCCCCAAGTCCCTCCTCCCTACCTTTTATCTTAGCCTGCTGGACAAACTTTCCTCATTCCTGAAGAAGGGCTTATGCCCGAAACGTCAATTCTCCTGTTCCCTGGATGCTGCCTGACCTGCTGCGCTTTTCCAGCAACACATTTCCAGCTCTGATCTCCAGTATCTGCAGACCTCACTTTCTCCTCCAGGATAGTGGGCTAGTGTAGGTTAGGTGGGCTTGGATCGGCGCAACATCGAGGGCCGAAGGGCCTGTACTGCGCTGTATTCTTCTATGTTCTATGTTATTTCTTCAAAAAACTCAATCAAGTTGTGGCACATGATTTCCCACGCACAAAGCCATGTTGACTATCCCTTTCCAAATACATATACATCCTGTCCCTCAGGAATCTCTCCAACAACTTGCCCACCACCGTGGGCAGGCTCACTAGTCTCTCGCTCCCTGGCTTGGCCTTACCACTCTTCTTAAACAGTGGCACCACGTTAGGCAACCTCCAGTTTTCTGGCACCTTACCTGTGATGAGGATTAGAGGCTGAGGGGTGACTTTATAGAGGTTTATAAAATCATGAGGTGCATGGATAAGATAAATAGAGAAAGTCTCTTCCCTGGGGTGGGGGAGTCCAGAACTAGAGGGCATAGGTTTAGGGTGAGAGGGGAAAGTTGTAAAAGAGACCTAAGGGGCAACTGTTTCATGCAGAGGGTGGTGAGTGTATGGATGAGCTGCCAGAGGAAGTGGTGGAGGCTGGTACAATTGCAACATTTAAAAGGCATTTAGATGGGTATATGAATAGGAAGGGTTTGGAGGGATATGGGCTGGGTGCTGGCAGGTGGGACTAGATTGGGTTGGATATCTGGTCAGAATGGGCGAGTTGGACTGAAGGGTCTGTTTCTGTGCTGTACATCTCTATGACTCTATAATTTGACTTTCCAAAATGCAATACCTGACACATCTATATTAAATGGCATTTGCCATTTCTTGGCCCACTTCTCCAGCTGATCAAGATTCTGCTGCAATTTCTGGTAACCTTCCTCACTGTCCACGATACCACCTATTTTAGTGTCATCTGCAAACTTACTAATCAGGCCTTGTACATTCTCATCCAAATCATTGATATAGATAACAAACAGCAATGGGCCCAGCACCGATCCCTAATGCACTCCACTAGTCACAGGCCTGCAGTCCTCCCATACCTTTTCTACCTTGAAGAAATTTATCTTCATCTTTCTTGAAAGTCTTCAGTGCTTTGACCACGACAATTTCTTGTGGCACAGAATTCCACAAGCTCACCACTTTCTGGGTGAAGACATCTCTCCTCTCTCCAAAAAGGCCTCCTACTTAGCCTTAGACTGTGACCCGTGATATAGAATTTTACATTACATTTGAAAGTGAGTGGATGATTCTGAAGTAAGGAATTAAATAAGGGGAATTCTGAAGGCGTAAGGTGGATTTGGAAAATATATCAAAAGCTTGTTCAAAGGCAATGGACAGTCTTTAAAGAACTATCACAGCACTTAAAGCAACTTATGTATTCCTTCAAAGTGCAAAACATTAATTAAGGTCAATCAATCCTGGCTGACAAAGGGAATTCAGGATTATATAAAATTCAATGAAGCAGCTGAGAAATCACACATTTTTAGCAGTAAATCTGAAGATCTTTGTGAACGTGTGCACTAGTCTGGTCAGAGTGAAGTAAACAGTGTCCACTCACCTTGCCTCCATTGATGAAAGACAGTAATGGGGATTTACCGTCGATGGGGATTTTAACTGCACCCTCAAGGAGCAGGATCTTGTTGGTGCCCAGACCACTCTAGCGTCAGGAAGAAGGTTGAGAGACATGGTGAAGTCCTTCAACCTGGTGGACGGCTAGTGAAATCTTCATTGTGACTCCATTGCCTTAAGCATTCTGAGGCCTGGAGGTGGAGCATTGAGGATCGAGCACCTGTATGTTTCACAGGAGTACCTCTCCTGTGTTCCAACAGCTTTCATGCCGCAGGTATAGTACACAGATCACTACCTGGTGTGCAAAGCTCACCCTGTTCCATGCCTGTCTCTGGTCCAGGTACTGACACTTTAATAACCAACTGCTGGAGGATGAGTGATTCCGGGATTTATTCCATAGGTTCTAGGCCAGTGGAGAAGGAAGCAGGGGGCTTCCCCTCCTTGAGGCTATGGTGAGACGTGAACAAGAGTCATATCTGCTTCTGTCAGGCATATATGAGGGGGGTTGGCAAGAAGAGGCGGAAATCCCGGATTGAGGAGTTGGAGAAGGAGGTGCTCAACCTAGAGTCACATTTTGGTCAGCCTGATGTGGACCTGGCCCTGTGGGGGGTGTATGAAAGGAGGAGGGTTGTGCTGAGGGACCTGCAGCTTGTCGGATCCCAGAATGTGAGGTCACGGATCTGGATCCAGGTCCTTCAGGAGAGTGTGAGTATGTCCAAAGTAGAAATTTATACAATGTTGCATGGTATATTGGTGAGACCAAGCAGACAATGATGAATGGACACTGCACAACAATCGCCAGACAGGGATGTTCCCTCCCAGCTGGGGAACACTTCAGCGGTCAGGGACATTCTGCCTCAAATCTTTGGGTGACCATCCTCTAAGGCAGACTTCACAATACGCAACAATGCAAAACGGCCAAGCAGAGACTGATAGTCAACTTCAGTACCTTTAACCAGGACCTTGAGTTCTTGTCACACTCCAGGTGAACCCACTACACAATACACGCTCACACACACACACATACATGCACTCTCACACAGACCCTCTCTCATACACACGCTCTCTCTCAGATACACACTCATACACTCCCTGAGAGGTGCACACATGCAAACACACACTCTCACAAGCACTCACACTCCAACGTGCACGCTCACACTCACTCTCACTCTCTCACAGAGACAGACTCTAATCTCACACCTTAATGCATTGTCTGAACTGGGATATCACCTTTTTTAAGTTATCTTGAGAATGTGACTTGAAAGAAGTTTTGGGATTTACATATCATGAATCGAAACCTGCAACCCTTTCTAAAAGATGAAAGACTTAACAGCAATCCAGGTTTGTTCGCTATACCGTATCAGTTGCTTGACATTGTGATCTTGTGCTGTGTCTTATAAATTCTGTGTCTTATGATCCAGCTCCACAACCACCTGATGAAGGAGCAGCGCTCTGAAAGCTAGTGCTTCTAATTAAACCTATTGGACTATAACCTGGTATTGTGTGATTTTTAACTTTCTCATGAGCCTCACGGTGCCAGAGACCCGCGTTCAATTCCCGCCTCAGGCAACTGTCTGTGTGGAGTTTGCACATTCTCCCCGTTTCTGCGTGGGTTTCCTCCGGGTGCTCCGGTTTCCCCCCACAGTCCAAAAAGGTGCAGGTTAAGTGAATTGGCAGTGCTAAATTACCCGTAGTGTTAGGTGAAGGGGTAAATGTAGGGGAATGGGTCTGTGTGGGTTGCTCCTCGGAAGGTTGGTGTGGACTTGTTGGGCCGAAGGGCCTGTTTCCATACTGTAAGTAATCTAATCTAATTTTTGATCTCAAAGAGCATGTCCTCCAGTTGGCTCCTCACATACTGTTTTAAAAAGCCATCCCTAACACATTTGAGAAACTCATCCTTGCACAACTTTAGAGCTCAGTTGCTTTACCCAATTTATATGTAGACTGAGGAGAAAGTGAGGTCTGCAGATGCTGGAGATCAGAGCTGGAAATGTGTTGCTGGAAAAGCGCAGCAGGTCAGGCAGCATCCAGGGAACAGGAGAATCGACGTTTCGGGCACAAGCCCTTCTTCAGGAATGGGGAAAGTTTGTCCAGCAGGCTAAGATAAAGCAAGAGTTTTGAATTCAAGGAGCTACAAAGTGTGGAATTTGTAAAGACAAAGACAATGTTACATGACAGTCAGGTCTATTGACTGATGTGCTGCAACATTCATCACTGGGCATACCATGAAACAATTACAGAATTACCCTACAAGAAACTGGTGTAATCGGACGCATTGTTCACCTTCAAATCATTTAACTCTGTGAAAGAAAAAGACTCAGAAGTGCATAACTTTGAATACATTGGGTCTAATTTATTGCATATAATTGAAAGATCCAACTATTTTAGAAGTCCAGAAACACTATTTCACCACGTATTATAATCTTTCGAGGCACAAGATGGTTAATTTGATATAGGGCAACTGTAGACAATTTTACTGGGGATATAAATCAAACTAAATTCAAAACTTTAAATTGATCACATTTAAATATAAATTTTGGAATTTGCCTTAGTTTAAATAATTTCAATTTTATTTTTGGTAAACAACACACAAATATAAAAATAAAATGTGGTAGATGCTGGAAATCAGCAACAAAATCAAAAAAATAGTGGGAAATGCGATATTTAGTAGCTTTAGCAGCGGCTGCGGAGAATAAAACATTTGGATGAGGAATGTGAGTGCACTCATGTCAGTGGCTAAGTGAGTGGCCAAAACTTGGCAGATGAAATAAAATGTGAGAAAATATGAGCTTATGCTCTTTGGCAGGAAGAATAGAGGAGTTAAATACTATTTAAATAGAAAAAGAATGCAGAAAGCTATAGAACACAGGGACTTGCGAGCCTAATACCTGAATCACAAAATGCCAGCATTCAAGTTCAGCAAGAAATAGAAGAAGCAGATGAAACCTTGGCCTATATTTCAAAAGAAATAGAGTATTAGAGGAGGGAAGTTTTGCTAAATCATTATAAGTCACTTGTGAGACCACAGCTGGATTACTGTCAACAGTTTTGGGCACCTTATTTAAATAAAGATAAACTGGAAACAAAAATAGGAATTTCTTGAAAAGCTCAGTAGCTCTGGAAGCATCTGTGTAAAGAAATCAGAGTTAATGTTTCATGTCAAGTGACCTTTCCTCAGAGTTCTGAGGAAAGGTCCCTTGATCCAAAACATTAACTCAGATTTCTCTCCACAAATGCTGCCAGACCTGCTGAACTTTTCCAGAAATTTCTGTTTTTGTTTCTGATTTACAGCATTTGGCTTTTATTAAAGATGTACTGATATTGGATGCAGTCCATAGAAGTTTCACTTAGTTGATACCAGGTATAGATGGATTGACTGACAAGGAGAAGTTGAGTACGTTGTACTTGTATTCTTAGGAATTTAGAAGAATGAAAGATGACCATACATGACTCATACAAGTTTCTTAGTGGACTTGACAGGGTTAGATGTGCAAAAGTTGTTTCCCCTGGTGGTGAGTCCAGAACCAGAGGGCATAATTTCAGAATAAAAGGGTCACACATTTAAAACAGATTTGAGGAGGAATTTCTTTTTTCAGAGGGTAGTGAAGCTGTGGAGTTCTTTATCCCATAGAAGTATTGAGGCTGGGTCATTAGATTTAATCAGTAAGGGAATCAAAGATTACAGGGAGAAGTGGAGTTGTGGATTGTCAGATTAGCCACGATCTTATTGAAAGGCAGAGCAGACTGGATGGGCTGAATGGTCTTCTTCTACTCTTACAACTTATGGTCTTCAAACATGTTTCCAGTTGATCTTTAACACTGGGAAAATTAGAGATGCAACAGGATTTAAGCAAGTACATTAGCTGAGAAATGATGGAAATTGGATGGGGAAGGTCTATGATTGGGTAAAAGACAGAAGACAATATAGAGATGATGGTAGAATGCAAGGGGATGGTCATGGGAGCAAGTAAAGAGATAATGGTGTACTGAGAGATGTCAATGGGAAATGCAGAATCATTACCAATGAGAACTGAAACAAACAGACTGACAAAAAAATGTTAGGGGACCAGAGGTTATGATGTGAAATTGTTGACTCAGTGTTGAATCTGGTATGCGGTAAAGCTGGGTTATTTACCTTCCCAGATTTTACAGAGCTATTGTTTTCCATACTCGAGATGGTATTTCCCTGACTTGAATTGTCAGCTATCAAGATGGCCTTTGATACGCAATTTTGATCTTTAATTTAGCACATATGAAGACCAAACATCTTCCTGGGGGATTTACATTTCTGCAGTTGCAAGAGCCGAACGCCCAAATGTATTGAACTGCTCTCACAGTCACAGCCCCACACACAGTCTTTGCAGAATGCCATAGTTTTGACATACACTATGCAGACCAGCCCTCTCCCAAAACAATCCTCCCCTACTCGAGTGGTATCATTGCCCACCCTCTATTTTCATTTTAAAACATGCTTGCAGTTCAGTTTGCGGCAAGTGTTTCCAATAGATCACAATGTTAATTATGTATGCTGAAAGTTACTGAGTAGGATGTAAATGGGACGGTAGTTTCTGTTCTTGATTCCTTCTTTATTTTCTCTGGTGTTTCATTTACAGTTCTCACTAATGCATTTAGTGGCCTTTATAAAGCTGAAAAATTGATCAGCGTGAGATGACGAGTTCCAGTAAAGTCTTTCTCCTTTATCCCAATCAGTACAGTCGAGAAAATAGTCAATTTTGAGTGACATGATGAAGTGAATACGTCAGCACCTGCTGACTATCATTGGAGCTCCTGTGACTCTCCTCCAATTCATGGCAGGAGTTTAAGTTCTGAGGTTGTGTTCCATGATTATTCTTTCATTGACTTTGTATGCACTGCAGTAGTGTTATGACTTGTAGGTTATGCCATTAATGAATTGAAGAACTACCACATTCACTGTATGTTAACCTATATTCCTGGAATTATGACTGCAGTATGTGGCTTCCTGTTAAGAGGGAGAGGTGTAGGTAGTCAACCTCTCATTACACCTACTACTTGCCGGCTACTTGCGGAGCGTTTCAGAGAACACCTCTGGGACACCCGGACCAACCAACCCAACCACCCTGTAGCTCAACATTTCAATTCCCCCTCCGACTCCACCAAGGATATGCAGGTCTTTGGATTCCTCCATCGTCAGACCACAGCGAAATGACGGTTGGAGGTGGAACGCCTCATCTTCCGGCTAGGAACCCTCCAACCACAAGGGATGAACTCGGATTTCACCAGTTTCCTCATTTCCCCTCCCCCCAGCCTGTCTCAGTCAAATCCATCAAATTCAGCACCGCCTTCCTAACCTGAGATCTTCTTCCCGACCTCTCCGCCCCCACCCCAGTCTGACCTATCACCCTCACCTTGACCTCTTTCCACCTATCACATTTCCGACGCCCCTCTCCCAAGTCCCTCCTCCCTACCTTTTATCTTAGCCTGCTGGACAAACTTTCCCCATTCCTGAAGAAGGGCTTGTGCCCGAAACGTCGATTCTCCTGTTCCCTGGATGCTGCCTGACCTGCTGCGCTTTTCCAGCAACACATTTCCAGCTCTATATGTAGACTGAAGTCACCCAGTAATACGGTTTGCTTATGCTTTGTGTTTCTTTCATCTCTTGATTAATACCCTCCACAACTATTTTGTGGTCTATAAATAATTCCAACCAATATCTCCTGGCCGTTGTTCTTTCTTAGCTCCACTCAAACAGACTACCTGTTCTTCTGATCCAAGATCCTTTCTTATTAATATACTGATCCATTCCTTGCTATTAACACAGCTCAATATCCTTTTTCTTCTTGTCTGTCCTTCCTACACATCCAATATCCTGAATATTTAGTTCCTAGTCACCCCAGTCAGGGGATCCCAGCACAGTTAGTCAAGGGCAGCCTCCGATATCAGTCCAGGGGCTTGGGCATGGTCGAGTGGCTGATTTGGGGCAGTCAGGAACATATGGTCTGTGCCTCTTTTGTACAGAGAGTGGGACACAGTCAGCTTTGTGGGTCCGGTGCAACAATTTTGTAGAGTCATGGGAACAGAGTTGGGAGCCTTCCAGGTATCACTCGGGAGTCAGTCTCTTGTTGTTCAGGGCTGTCTGGCTAAGTCATTCACGGATATAAGTCATGGTCAGTCCTGGGGATCTGTCCACTCTGTACATCAAGGGAGGGGGTTGGGGGGTGGGGGGGTTGGGAGGCTACTGCTATGGGAGGGAGGCTGGGAAATTCAATCATGGGAATTGGAGGAAGAAGGCTGGGATGTCAGGGGATCACAATACTGAAGGGAAGACATTAGATTATGATTTTCCCATTTGTTCTGCTATTACTTTCTTAATAATTGATTCCAACATTTTGCCCACAATACATATTAGGCTAATTGGGCTGTTGTTTTCCCCTTTTTGCTTTCCTTTTTGAATAGGAGTGTCACTTTAGCAGTTTTCTAATCCTCCGGTACTTTGCCAGAATCTAAGGACTTCAGGAAATTACAGCAAACACCTTGACTATCTGTGTAGCTACCTCTGTTAGGATCCTTGGATGCTAGCCATCAGGGCCAGGGGACATATCCGTCTTTTGCCCCATTAATAATCTAATACTACTTCTTTAGTGATGGTGCTGGTACTTAATTCCTCCCCCATATTCTTCAGTATTAATGCAATGTTTGAAGTCTCTTCCACTGTAAAGACTGACGGAAAATAGCTGTCTAACTCCTCAGTCATTTCCTTGCTGCCCATAACCATCTCTCCAGATTCATTTTCTCAGGGGCCTATGTTTGCTTTGACATTTTTTCCTTCCTTTTTATATGTTTGAAGAAACTTTTATTGTCAGTTTTTTATATTCCTTGCTAGTTTGCCCTTGTACTTTATTTTATCTGGTTCTATTGTCTTTTTAGTTCTCCTTTGCTGGATTCTGAATCTATCCTCGTGTTTGGGGTTATCACTGGATCCTTACATACTTTTCCTTTAACCTAATATTCTCCTTAACTTCCTTGGTTAGCCATGGCTGGTTTTTTCCTCTCTCGGTCGCTTCCCTCCTGACTGGGATGTATTTTTGCTTAGAATCATGAATTACCTTCTTAAACGTCAGCTGCTGTTTGCTCACTGTCATTCTTGCTCATCTATCCGCCAAGTTCACTTTAGCTCTTTATTTAAATCATATACAACCTAAGTTTCTCACTTTCAAACTGAATGCTACATTCGATCATGTTATGACCACTACTTCCTTGGAGATCTTTACTCTGAACCCATTCACGAAACCTGCCTCATGACACATTATCAGATTCAAGATAAGCTGCTTCTTGCTTGGTACCATGATAAATTCCCAAAGGAAACTATACCTAATACACTCAATGAATTTGTTGTTGGAGCTATCTTTTCGAATTTGATTAACCTAATTAACATAAAGATTACAGTCTCCCATAATATTGCTCGATACTTTTTACATGCTTCTGTTATTTGTTGATTTCTACCATTTCCAATTCTGTGGCCACTGTTTGGGGCCTGGTTTCTGGTCTAAAGACAGGTATATTAGGGAATCTGGAGCCAGAGAGATCTCCTGGACTAGATCGAATTGCCTAGATGGTTCAAAGAGGAAGTTCCAAGACTTTTTTTAAATCACAGACTGGGCTAGATTAATATTATGCTGTGATATGCAAGGGGCTAGATTAATATTATGTTGTGATATGCAAGGGGCTAGATTAATATTATGTTGTGATATGCAAGGGGAATGCAACATGCCACCTGTTTGTCATTGCTCAAATGTTCCAGCTGAAACTCTGTACAAAGCAAGAATTATGCATGACACCTTACTCTCTCTATACGCATGTGCTACACCAGATGGAGGCTGTGTGGATTATAAATAACTATAGTGTAAAGATGTATAAAATTAACACAAACTATACATGAACTGTACAGTCAGTGAGTGATATAGAAGTGACTTTAGTGCACTATGCCTATGCCAGTTCTTCCACGCAGTTAGTCAATAAGTCCCACTCGGATTTTATTTCTACAGCTCTGGAACGTTCTGTCTTCAATAATGTATCCAGTTTAGTTTTAAGATTGAATATGTTCCCAGTAATGAGGTAACCAGTGTCTATGCCCTGCTTACAATCCTCCTCCTCATTTTAGAACGGTTTTACGTCATCTGTCAACTTCTGAAACAATGCCCTGTATGAGCCAAATCCATGTTACTAATAAATATCGAAGACAGCACTGGTATTAACAACCACTGTCTCTTCAATCCAGTCTCAAAAGCAACCAGAGCATCCCTACAGTGTGGAAGCACACCAATTGGGCCACTGAGTCATATTGACCCTCCAAAGAGAATCCCACCCTCTCCCGTAACCCCACATTTACCATGGCTAATCCACCTCACCTCCTGTATGTTTGGAATATTCATTTCTTATAATGCCATTGGAGCCCGTGTGGCTGCCTTAACTAACTCTCTTATTATATTCTTATAAAAGAACAAAGAAAATTACACATCCCGCACCTCCGCCCTCAGACCCCACCCTCCAACCATAACAAGGACAGAACCCCCTGGTGCTCACCTTCCATCCTACCAACCTTCGCATAAACCGCATCATCCGCCGACATTTCCGCCTCCTGCAAACGGACCCCACCACCAGGGATATATTTCCCTCCCCACCCCTTTCCGCCTTTCGCAAAGACCGTTCCCTCCGTGACTACCTGCTCAGGTCCACGCCCCCCCCAACAATCCACCCTCCCCTCCTGGCACTTTCCCCACCACTGCAGGAATTGCAAAACCTGCGCTCACACCTCCTCCCTCACCTCCATCCAAAGCCCTAAAGTCCTAAAGGAGCCTTCCACTTCATCAGAGTTTTACCTGCACATCCACCAATGTCATTTATTGTATCCGTTGCTCCCGATGCGGTCTCCTCTACATTGGGGAGACTGGACGCCTCCTAGCAGAGCGCTTTAGGGAACATCTCTGGGACACCCACACCAATCAACCCCACCGCCCCGTGGCCCAACATTTCAACTCCCCCTCCCACTCTGCTGAGGACATGCAGGTCC
>NC_057735.1:50352402-50359168 GCF_004010195.1 Chiloscyllium plagiosum
CCCTCCCCCTCTGACCTATTACCTCCATCCCCACCCCCATTCACCTATTGTACTCTTTGCTACCATCTCCCCAGCCCCACCCACCACCCACTTATTTCTCCACCCTGGAGGCTCCCTGCCTCCATTCCTGATGAAGGGCTTTTGCCCGAAACATCGATTTTCCTGCTCCTCAGCAAAACTGATCAAGGCAAATGTCCCATTTGCCTTCTTAACCACCTTATTAATCAATCCTACTACCTGAAGGGGTTTGTAGACAACCACCCAAGATCCCTCGGTTCCTTTGAGCTTCCTAGTGTCCTGCCATTCATTGAATACTTCCTTGTTATGTTACTTCTTCCACGGTGCATCACCTCACATTTAGGTGCCACTGATCTGCCCATCTAACCAATCCCTGTAACCTAACACCTTCCTCCTCTCTTTAACCATCAGGCCAATCTTTGAATATCTAATTGAGGTCTATAAGAAGCTAAAGGAGACTTATGTAGTAGATGTAGAGAGGTTGTTTTCTCCTGTGGGAATGAGAGGTCATAGTTTTCGGATAAGGGGTGGCAGATTTAAAATAGAGATGAGGAGAAAAAGCTCTCAAAGAGTCATGAATCTATGTAATTCACTACCCCTGAATGGTGACTGTTGGAAAATTGAGTAAATTTACGGAAGAGATTTTTAATGAATAATGGGTTGAAGAGTTATGAATATCAGGTAGGAAAGTAGAGTTGAGGCTGAGATGAGATCAGCCATGATCATATTAAATGGTGGAGCAGGCTTGAGGGGCTGAATGGCCTACTCCTGCTCTTCAAACATATATTCTCTGTCTTGACATGGTTATCATCTCACAGCCTCACACTGCTCATGCTACACAGTCTAATAAGGCAACCCATCTTACCACACCCTGGCTGTGTAGAATAAGAAATTATTGGCCTTATGTCCCTGCCATACTCCTGTAACAGAACTGCACGGGGGAATTTCAATCCATATTGTAATGCACATGAAATGGTTCAGGACATTTTGAGGGTGAGGCTGATGTCAGGGCAGCCTTTAATTCTGCGTAGGCTTGATCCTGAAGTGATCCCTAATTTACTATAGAGGCCATGAGCAGGGGTAGACCATTTGACTCTGAGAACCTGCTCCACCATTCAATTTGATCACAGCTGGTTCTTTATCGAAAGGTTATATTCCTGCTTTCTCCCCATACTCCTTTAAGACTTTAAAATCTAAGCATTTATCTATCCCTTTCTGAATATCTTCAGTGACTCTGCCTCCACAGCCTTCTGTAGTACACAATTCCACAATTCACATGAGTGAAGAAATGTTTGTCCACTAAATCACCTCAAAGCCTCTTTGTAACCTCCTCAGAACTCACAATCCCACCCACTTTTATGTCATCAGCAAACTTGGAGTAATTACTTTTGGCACCATCCTCTGGGCTGCTTATGTATATTGTGGGCCTTGGCACTGATCCTTGCTCAACCTGACTAGTTACTGCTTGCAAATTGTAAAAAAGACATATTTGTTCCCATTCTCTGTTTCCTGTCTATCAACCAATTCTTAATCCATGCTAATACAATACCTCAGAGAAAGTGAGGACTGCAGATGCTGGAGATCATAGTCGAGATTGTGGTTCTGGAAAAGCACAACTGGTCAGGCAGCATCCGAGGAGCAGGAGAGTCCTGATGAAGGGCTTATGCCCGAAACGACGATTCTCCTGCTCCTCTGATGCTGCCTGACCATCTGTGCTTTTCCAGCACCACACTCTCGACTAATATATTACCTCCGATCACGTGCTTTAACTTTGCCCACTAACCCATTATAAAGTCATCTGAAAGTCCACACACAACACATCCAATAGGACTGTGTTAGTCGAGGATTTCAACTCCCCCAATATTAACAGGGGTAGTCACATGTGAAAGGTTTGTAGGGATCAGAATTTTAAAAATGCATCCAGAAGAGATTTTTAAGTCAGTACGGAGAAGATTTTACAAATCCTGGACTTAATTTTAGGTAATGAAGCCAGGCAAATGGTTGAAGTTCCAATGAGGGAGCACTTTGCAAACTTCAATCGAACTCTGTTCAAGATAAGATTCAAGTTATGGAAAAGACAAGGATGGACCTGAAATCAAAGTTCACAGATCAGGGAAGGCTGATTTTAATAAAATGTGATATTATTAGGGCAGAATGCAGAAGAGGCACTTATTTTCAGGTAAATTTGTCTCAGAACAATGGGATGCATTCAAGTATAGGGCCAACATCTCCAAATAAGAGAAAATTTGAGGTTGTCAATTCCTATGACTCCCGAGTATTGAGGGATATACAGCATTGGATGGAGAGAAAAAGGCAGGCTAATGGGAGATACCAGAATCTCAAAAGCCCTAGAGGCGTATAGAATGTATAAGGGGAAACATCATAAGGACAGTTGGAGCGCAAAAAGGAATGTGAAAAGGATAATGGCAAGTAAAATAATGGAAACCATCTGTTGTTTTACAAGTATATTAACGGTAAAAGGATAACGAAAGGTCCATTAAGGACTACAATAGTTATTTGTGTCTGGAGTCTGATGTAGGTAGGATTCTAAATGAATACTTTGTGTCGATGTTCACAGGTGAGAGGGACGATACAGCTCTAGACATCAGGGACAATAATTAAAGAAATTAGCATCTACTGAGGGGAGGTTCTGAGTGTCTTAAAAGTAGATGTATCTCCATGGCTGGATGAAATGTATCCCATGTTGTTGATTGAGGCAAGGGAGGAAGCAGTAGGGTGCTAGCAATAATTTTCAATTCCTCTCTGCCCACTGGAGAGGGGCCGGAGGATGGGAGAGCAGACAATGTAGGACTCTTCTCAAGGACGGAGCAAGGGATAAACCAAGAAACTACAGGGTTGCCACTCTGACCTCATTGACAGGCAAAGGATTGGAAGTAATTCTGAGGGACAGAATTAACCTGCCTTTGGAGAGGCAGGAATTAATCAAGAACAGTCAGGATTTGTTAAGGGACGTCATGGCTGACCAAGTTGATTGAATTTTTCAAAGAGGTGACCAGGTGTGGAGATGCATTTGATGTCAGCAAGGCTTTTGATAATATCCTGCATGTCAGATTGAGAGCAAAGGTCGGAACCCATAGGATCCAAAGAAATTTGGCAAATTGGAACCACAATTGGCTGAGCAGCAGGAAACAGAGGGTGATGTTCAAAGGTTTTTTTGTGACTGGAAGACTGCGTCCAGTGGGGTCCCAGAGGGATCAGTATTAGGGGCCTTTGCTGTTTGTGGTTTTTATAAAATGATTTGGACATGAATGAAAGAAGATTGATCAGTAAGTTCACAGATTTATTTTATTCATCAGTGGGATGTGCAAGCTACAAAGGATTGTGAACACAACCCAGTCTATTGTACAAACCAGCCTCCCATCTATTGACTTTATCTCCAATTCCTGCTGCTTTGGGACAGCAACAAAGAGCCCTGCCACCCTGGTTATACTCTCTTCCATTAGGCAGAAGTTATAAAAATTTCTATGCACATATGAACAGAATATTCAAGAGATTCAAGAACACCCTCTTCCCTGTTGTTAGCAATCTTTTGAATGGATCTCTTTAATGTTATTGTTGATCTCTCTCTGTACCTTCTCTGTGGCTGTAACACTGTATCCTGCACTCTGTTCTGTTACCCTGATGCCCTTGTATCGTGCGACCTGCCTATCAACACTTTTCACTGTACCTTGGTACACATGACAGAGATAAATCACATCAATCTGAGCCCCCCCCCCCCCCCCGCACTGCCATTTATTCCCACTCTCTGTTCCCTGTCTGCTAACAAATTCCCAATCCCTTCTGGTACATTCACCCCATTCCATGCGCTTTAATCGTACACATTTGCCTCTAATGTGGGACTTCAGCAATAGTTTCCTGAAAATCCAAAAACACCACATCTCAATTATATTTCATTTTCAAGCCTTACCTTAGCAACACAATAAGCCAATTGCAACATTACATTCCCTCAGTAAGTCACTTGACTTGAACCCTTGTGACATTGTTGGTTTGGTTGGTATTAGCTTGTATATGTGTCTAGGTAAGCTGTTCAACACACTGTTTGTCATGTAGCCCTATTAGCAGCAGAAACAAATTTAACTGTTATATGATATTAACTCAGTTAGATAAGCTGTTTTCTTATAATTGTAACTGTTATACGACATTGGCTTGGAGAATGTGAGGACTTGGAATATTGCGTGCAATTCTGGTCTCCTTCCTATCGGAAAGATGTTGTGAAACTTGAAAGGGTTCAAAAAGATTTACAAGGATGTTGCCAGGGTTTGAGGATTTGAGCTACAGGGAGAGGCTGAACAGGCTGGGGCTGTTTTCCCTGGAGCGTCGGAGGCTGAGGGGTGACCTTGTAGAGGTTTACAAAATTATGAGGGCCATGGATAGGATAAAGAGACAAAGTCTTTTCCCTGAGGTCGGGGAGTCCAGATCTAGAGGACATAGGTTTAGGGTGAGAGGGGAAAGATATAAAAAAGACCTAAGGGGCAACCTTTTCACGCAGAGGGTGGTACGTGTATGGAATGAGCTGCCAGAGGAAGTGGTGGAAGCTGGTACAATTGCAACATTTAAGAGGCATTTGGATGGGTGTATGAATAGGAAGGGTTTCGAGGGATATGAGCTGGGTGCTGGCAGCAAGAGAAAGGCTGCAGTAGTGAGTATAGTGGATTCTTTCTTGATTATATGTTTTTGGAGATAAGTCTCTTGATTAAACTTAAAATATAAGCCATAGCTATTAATTTAACCTGGGGCAGTGTTTGTAGAGGAATAAGACAGTGTTATTTTCTGGGTCTGTAGATTGTGAAGGAGCAAAAATGGCCTTTGCAGTGATATGTACTTCTTGTCAGATGCGGGAGTTAAAAGAGAGTTTAAGGGTTACTGTGGATTATATCTGCCATAAATGCTGTTGGATGCGAATCTTATTAGATTGACTGGATCGGCTGGAGAGACAGATAGAAGCGATAAGGAATTTGCAACAGCAACAGTATGTGATGGATGGCAGTTATAGGAAGAGGGGAAGTCTCAGATACAGTCATATAGATGGGTTAACTCCAGGAAGGGTGAGAGAGGTCGGCACCTAGGGCAGGAGTTTTTTGTGGATATACCCATTTCAAGCAGGTATGCTGTTTTGGAAAATGTAGGGGGTGATGGATTCTCAGGGGAATGTAGCACGAACAGCCAAGTTTCTGGTATTGAGACTGACTCTTAGGCAACGAGGGGTATGTCGGCTTCCAAGAGGTCAATTGTGTTAGGGGATTCTGTAGTCTGAGGTACAGACAGATGTTTCTGTGGCCAGCAGAGAAAAAGCAGAATGGTGTGTTGTTTCCCTGGTGCCAGGATCAAGGATGTCTCAGAGAGGGGGAGAGGGGCCAGCAAGAGGTCATTGTCCACATTGGAACCAACGACATTGGAAGGGAAAAGGTTGAGACTCTGAAGGGAGATTACAGAGAGTTAGGCAGAAATTTAAAAAGTAGGTCCTCAAGGGTAGTAATATCTGGATTTACTCCCAATACTACGAGCTAGTGAGAGCAGGAATAGGATGATAGAGCAGATGAGTGCATGGCTGAGGAGCTGGTGTATGGGAGAAGGATTCACATTTTTGGATCATTGGAATCTCTTTTGGGGTAGAAGTGACCTGTGCAAGAAGGACGGATTGCACCTAAATTGGAAGGGGACTAATATATTGGCAGGGAGGTTTGCTAGAACTGCTTGGGAGGATTTAAACTAGTAAGGTGGGGGGTTGGGACCCAGGGAGATAGTGAGGAAAGACATCGATCTGAGACGTGTACAGCTGAGAACTGAAATGAGTCAAACAGTCAGGGCAGGCAGGGACAAGGTAGGACCAATAAATTAAATTGCATTTATTTCAATGCAAGGGGCCTAACAGGGAAGGCAGATGAACTCAGGGCATGGTTAGGAACATGGGACTGGGATATCATAGCAATTATGGAAACATGGCTCAGGGACGGACAGGAATGGCAGCTTAATGTTCCGGATACAAATGTTACAGGAAGGATAGAAATGGAGGCAAGAGAGGAGGGAGAGTGACATTTTTGATAAGGGATAGCATTACATCTGTGCTGAGGGAGGATATTCCCAGAAATACATCCAGGGAAGTTATTTGGGTAGAACTGAGAAATAAGAAAGGGATGATCACCTTATTGGGATTGTATTATAAACCCCCCCAATAGTCAGAGGGAAATTGAGAAACAAACTTGTAAGGAGATCTCAGCTACCTGTAAGAATAATAGGGTGGTTACGGTCAGGGATTTTAACTTTCCAAACATAGACTGGGACTGCCATAGTGTTAAAGGTTTAGATGGAGAAGAATTTCTTAAGCGTGTAGAAGACAATTTTCTGATTCAGTATGTGGATGTACCTACTAGAGAAGGTGCAAAACTTGACCTACTCTTGGGAAATAAGGCAGGGCAGGTGACTGAGGTGTCAGTGGGGGAACACTGTGGGGCCAGCGACCATAATTCTATTAGATTTAAAACAGTGATGGAAAAGGATAGACCAGATCTAAAAATTGAAGTTCTAAATTGGAGAAAGCCCAATTTTGACGGTATTAGGCAAGAACTTTTAAAAGCTGATTGGGGGCAGATGTTCGCATGTAAAGGGACAACTGGAAAACGGGAAGCCTTCAGAAATGAGATAACGAGAATCCAGAGAAAGTATATTCCTGTCCGGGTGAAAGGGAAGGCTGGTAGGTATAGGGAATGCTGGATGACTAAAGAAATTG
>NC_057735.1:50361192-50364077 GCF_004010195.1 Chiloscyllium plagiosum
GTGGTGGAGACTGGTACAATTGCAACATTTAAGAGGCATTTGAATGGGTGTATGAATAGGAAGGGTTTGGAAGGATATGGGCCGGGTGCTGGCAGGTGGGACTAGATTGGGTTGGGATATCTGTCAGCATGGACGGGTTGGGCCGAAGCGTCTGTTTCCATGCTGTACATCTCTATGACTGTATGAGTGTATAACTGTATGAGTGTATAACTGTATGAGCTGTATGAGTGTATAACTGTATGAGTGTATAACTGTATGAGTGTATAACTGTATGAGTGTATAATTATAACTGTACGAGTGTGTACGAGTGCAGATGCTGGAGGTCAGAGTGATAAGAGTGGAGCTGGATAAATACATCCAGTCAGGCAGCATCGAGGAGTAGGAGAGTCGACGTTTCAAGCATATGCCCTTCATCAGGAATGTCGGGGGGACAAGCTGTTTTCTTGTATTTTTAACTGTTACATGACATTGACTCAATCACACTGTTTTCTTACATTGCGACAGCAGTGATAGTTGATTAGCACAGGGATCAGAGTTCGAGTCCAGCTATTCACAATATAGGTCAATAATTTGCATGAGAATATTACATCTTATATTTCCAAATTTACTGAAACTATAAAACTAGGATGAATTTGAGAGGGATTAGGAGGAAGTAAAGAGGCTTCAGGGTGACTTAGACAAAAGAGAATGACAGTATTATTTAAACAGTGATAGAGTGAGAAACATTGATATACGAAAGAAAGCTCAGGTGTCCTTGTACAGCAGACAGTGAAAGCAGGCATACAGATGGGGGAGGCAGTTAGGAAGGTATTTAGTATGTTGGCTTTCATTTCCAAATTCAGAAGCAATGAATGTGTCATACAGCATACAGTGCCATGGTAAGATCTCACCTGGAGTACTGTGTACCATTTATACCATTTAGGTTTCCTTATCTTGGAAAAGATGAACTTTCCAATGACAAAATACAGGGAAAATTCACCAGACAGATTCCTGGTGTGGCAGATTTGTTGTATGAGTAGGGATTGAGTTGTCTACACCAGGCCTGGACTGGGGCTTGGACTGGGGACTAGTCCTCATACTTGAACTGTGGCCTGGACAGGGGACTGGTCCTCAAGCTTGGACTGTGGCCTGGACAGGGGACTGGTCCTCAAGCTTGGACTGCAGACTGCATGGGCCCTCAGATTGGACTTGTGCCCGGCTATCAAGCTGGGCCTGGTTTTGAGTCAGTTACACAGTCTGAGGGCACCGGAGAAATCTGCTTAGGCAAAACCAGGAAGTCTATTTGCTTCTGTGTTGTGTTAAGTGAAAGGTGAATAATTTATTCAGAAAACTTGTTGCTCAGGCTCTTTAATCTTGCTGGAGGGTGGGATTCAGATTGGGAACAAAACAGCACTCCCAGTAACTGCGTCAGTGTCATGGAAACGGGTACATGAGCTGACTCCACCCTGCCTCAGAGCAGGGCCAGGCCCACAGACACTAGGCCACTGCTCCTGAGTGGATCCCACCCTGAAAGCCCCTTCATGCCCTGACACTCTGTCCCCATGAGACAACCTGCTTCAGGGGATGATGGAGACTCTCAGGGGGTGGGAGCAAGGGGTTCCTGTTAGAGGCCACAGTCACAACGGTAAAACAAATCAAAGAAAGAATCCTCCGCTGGAGTTGTTTATTTGAAAGACTTACATTTTTAAACAGTTTAAAATATCTCCGGCACGCAATCAGCACTTGCAGACTGAGCACGTGAGCAAGCTGCCTGTGAACAACTGACACAGAGAGAGAGAGAGAGCAAGGCCCCACACAGAGCAGCAGACTTACCAAAAGGTGGGTACTAACATGAAGGGGGCAGCAAGGTGGCAGGATCGAAAGATGGGGCATGAGGCACTGCCGGGTGGCAGAAATGAGTGACAAAGAGGCAGTGGGGTTCAATGGAGTGGTATAGGGAGACAAGGGAGGGGGAGAAAGAGAGAGGAGGGGAACAGAGAAGGGAGACGGCAAAATGTGGAGAGACAGAGAAAGATGGAATCAGGAGACAGACAGGTGCTGAGAGAACAACAGAATCTGGGAGTCAGACAGAAAAGTGAGCTCGCGTTACAGACAGAGACAAAGAGATGGAGAGAAATGGGGAGACAGAGAGAAAGAGAGATAAAGACAAGAGTAATTGACAAAAGAATGGAGAGAAGGAGATAGACAGAGAGAAGCAAAGAGAGAAGTGTCAAGGAGCAAGCTGATGAAATAGAAAGAAAAAAGGATGACGGAAAAAAAGACACTGAAAGAGCGAAAAGTAGAAAGAGACGAAAAAAGAAAGGCTCAAGGATATTGCTAGAGACAAAAAAAAGAGTGAAGCGACAGGGAAGTATCAGAAGAGACGGAGAGAATTAATGTGAGATAAGAGTGAAAGAGAGATGGAAAGAGTCTGATCAGAGGAAGTGTGATAAAGAGAAATAGAAGGAGAAAAGAGATGAAGAGTGAGGTAGGTAGGGATGGAAGGCAGAGAGAGAGAGAAAAACAGATTCAAAGAGAGGTGGGAGAACAGAGAAATGAAACAAAGGTGAACTAAATACAGGAGAAAGACAGGCAAATAGAATAAGAGACTGGACAAAGAGGCAGAAGATGTCAGCGAGATGGGGACATGGAGCTAGAGAGATAGGGGGACAGACAGAAAGACACATTGATGGAAAGTGACAGATTGATTCTCGTTGTCTAACTTCCATGCAAAGGAAGAGACAAATAGACAGAGAAAGCAGCCAGGAGTGGACATTGGTGTGTGCGCAGGGTGGGTGTAGAAGATGGTGTGTGTGTGCAGGGTGGGTGTAGAAGATGGTGTGCAGGGCGGGTGTAGAAGATGGTGAGTGTGTGCATGGTGTGCAGGGTGGGTGTAGAAGATGGTG
>NC_057735.1:50368046-50394556 GCF_004010195.1 Chiloscyllium plagiosum
TGTCTCAGTCCCAACCCTCGAACACAGCACCACCTTCCTAACCTGTAATCTTCTTCCTGACCTCTCTGCCCCGACCCCCACTACGGCCTATCACCCTCACCTTAATCTCCTTCCACCTATCGCATTTCCAACGCCCCTCCCCCAAGTCCCTCCTCCCTACCTTTTATCTTAGCCTGCTTGGCACACTTTCCTCATTCCTGAAGAAGGGTTCATGCCCGAAACGTCGATTCTCCTGTTCCTTTGATGCTGCCTGACCTGCTGCGCTTTTCCAGCAATACATTTTCAGCTCTGATCTCCAGCATCTGCAGTCCTCACTTTCTCCTTCATAGAAGCTCATAAAATTCTAACAGGACTAGACAGGTAGGTGTGTCCAGAACCAGAGGTCACATTCTGAGGATTCAGGATAGACCATTGAGGACAGAGATGAGACATTTCTTCACCCAGAGAGTGGTGAGCCTGTGGAATTAGTTATCACAGGGAGTAGCTGATGCCAAAACATTGAATGTATTCAAGAGGCAGGTAGCTATAGCAGTTGGGACAAATGGGATCAAAGGTTATGGGGAGAAAGCAGGTTTAGGCTGTTGAGTTGGATGATGAGACATGACTGTGATGAATGTTGAAGCAGGCTTGAATGGTCGAATGGCCTCCTCCTATCTCCTGTGTCTCTAAGAGACAGATTGAGACAAGTGAGACAGACAGGGCTCAGCAAATTCTCACTGAACTTTGCTGCCATCATGTGGAATCAGAACATTCAACAGGTCACAACAAATCACAATTCGTGAAATAAATTTGAATGGAATGAATTCTATTTGTGCTGTGACTGCAATGGTCTGCTAGAACTGCACTATTCTATCACACAGGCCTCACCAGTTAATCTTTATTAATACTGTTAACAGTGGAATAATTTCAGACAGACAATCAGAACAACACCAAGTGAAGAGAAAAGAGAAGGAAGGAAACCAAGAAGAGAGGAGTGAGGGAAGAGTGCGAGATTTGGCTGTGAAGGGAAATGAAAAGGAATATGGCACAGATGGAGAGCAAGAGCAAGAGAGACCCAATAGCCATCACCTGAAATTATATTAAACCTACTTGGCCCATCAAATATCCAACCCAAATGAAAGCAAAATACTCAGGTACAGGAAATCAGAGACAAACAGAAACTGCTGGAGAAAGTCAACAAGTCTGTCAGGCACCTACGGAAAGAAACAGAATTAATATTTTGAGTCCAGTGTGACTCTTCTTTCAAACTGAAAGGTGTTGGAAAGCAGATTCTTTATTTCCACTTTTGACAGAGAAGGAACCAAAAGACAAAAGGAGTTGTTGATAGTGGAGAATTAAAAAAAAAGAGATTTACAATGGGTTTAAAATTAAGGTGTGAGTGCGAGGGATTTGGTCCTTTCCAGAAATGCAAAATAATATAACACGGTCAGTTTCTGCAATACAGCACCGGAACAGGCTATTCGGCCCATGATGTTGTGCTGAGCATGATGCCAAATTAAACTAATCCCTTCTGCCTACCCTTGGTCCATATTGCTGCATGCCCTGCATATTCATGTGCTTATCTGAAAGTCCCTTAAATGCCCCTATCATATGTACCTCCATCGCCACCACCACTGGCAGCATTTTCCAGACTCCTACTACTGTGTGTGTGTGAAAAACCTGCTCCTCACATGAGATTAGATGAGATTCCCTACAGTGTGAAAACAGGCCCTTCAGCCCAACAAGTCCACACCGACCCTTCGAAGAGTAACCCACCCAGACCCATTTCCCTCTGACTAATACACCTAGCACTATGGGCAATTTAGCATGGCCAATTCACCTCACCTGCACATCTTTGGACTGTGGGAGGAAACCAGAGCACTCAGGAAACCCACGCAGACACGGGGAGAATGTGCAAACTCCACACAGTCAGTCACCCAAGGCTGGGATCAAACCTGGGACCAGAGTGTTGTGAGGCAGCAGTGCTAACCACTGAGCCACTGTGTCACCCACAAATCTCCTTTGAATTTTCCTCCCTCAACTTAAACGTATACCCCCTAGTTATAGACATTTCAACTCTGGGAATAAGATTCTGACCATCAACCTTAAGTTGAAACTGAGGTGTTGTTTCTCAAGCTAGCTTGGTGCTTTGTTGAAACACTGTCGCAGACCCAGGACAGAAATGTAAATAGATATGGAGCTGGAAAAGCACAGCAGTTCAGACAGCATCCAACTGGGGTGGGAGCCCAGAAATATATAGAGGGAGAGGGGTGGGACTGAGGTAAGGGTAGATGAGATGGTGATAGGTGGATGCTGGGTAGTGGTTTATTGTGATTGGTCAGTGGTAAGGGTGGAGCGAATAGATGAGTAGGAAGATGGACAGGTTAGGACAATTCAGGGAGGCGAGGAGGATGGGTGGGGATGGACATGGGATAAGACTGGGGCAGGAGGGATTTTGAAGCTGGTGAAAATCAACATTTAGGCCATTGGGCTGTAAGCTTCCCATGTGAAATATGAGGTGTTATACCTCCATTCTGTTTGGCCTCACTCTGATAGTGGAGGTGGCCAAGGATGGACATGTCGCTAGGGGAGTGGGAGGGGGAATTAAAGTGGATGGCTGGTCACCGAAATGTCAGCACGAGAGCAAAGAGGTTTATTGAAATGATGAGAACTGGGAGGTCAGGGACATTCCTACAGGCTGAGCAGAGGCCACCCAGTCAGTGTTTGCTCTTGCCATGGTAAAGAGTAATGCACTGTGAGCAGCGAATGCAGTGAACCAGGTTGAAAGAAATAGGATTGGGATACTGCTCCACCTGGTATGTGTATTTGAGGCTCTGGACAGTGAGGAGGGAGAAGGTGGATGGGCAAGTGTTATACCTTCTGCGATTACATGGCAAGGTGACATAGGAGTGAGGAAGTGTGAGGAGTTGTGGAGGAGTGGACAAGGGTGTCACAGAGGGAAGGCTGACCAGGAGGGGAGGGGATTACATGTTTGTCAGTGGCATCCAGCAGAAGCTGGTGGAAATGGCTAGCCTTAGCTGTCTAACTCAGCCTCGAACGGATTTAATGCCTCAATTCGAGCACTTGTTCAATTTCTGACAGCCCTACTGTTTCCAACAGTGTTAAAGCTGAATTGTCTCGAATCAGCAAGACTCCATTCTTTACCAGCAATAATGGTGCAGCATCGACAACCCCCCAGTTCCACCCCACTCCCAGGCCTGTTTTTAACAAGGTTTGGAAGATTGTGGTCAACACCTTCTCAATTTTCACTCTTACTTCCCTGAGTAACTGAGTGGGTCTCCTATCTGCACTAGCTGCCTCCTCCACTTTCAGCACCAGCAGCTTTTATATATCTCACATTTACCCATTTTCATCTCACCCGATACCACGGTAACCTGCCATAGCTTTAGTAGAGTTCATAGGATCCCTACAGTTTGGAAACAGGCTATTTGGCCCAACAAATCCATACCCACCCTCCGAAGAGTATCCCACCCAGACCCATTCCCCTAGCCCATTACCCAATAACCTACATATCCCTGAACACAATGGGCAACTTAGCATGGCCAATTCATCTAACCTGCACATCTTTGGACTGTGGGAGGAAACTGGAGCTCTCGGAGGAAACCCACACAGACACGGGGAGAATGTGCAAACTCCACACAGTCACTCAAAGCTGGAATCGAACTTGGGACTCTAGCGCTGTGAGGCAGCAGTGCTAACCACTGAGCCACAGTGCCGCCTCATTCTATTTTTTAGTAAAACAGATGCAAAGTGCACATGCCGTCTTCTCTATTTTGGTCTCCAATTGACCCTAAACTTCCCTGACAATTTGCTTCCTGTCCAGATGCGCAACAAAGAGCTTTTGATTCGAATCCTTTCTTATTGGTTATAATATTCCACAATTCTCTGGATGTGAGAAAAGTTCCAACGCATTTGAAAAAAATGCTTTTATTATTCAAAAGGGTTTATTTAAAATCACAAGCTTTGAGCGTAGCCCCTTTTCAGGTGAAGGGGCTGTAATTTGAAAGCTTGTGATTTCAGACAAACCTGTTGGACAATAACCATCATCAAATAGGGAGGGAGGTAGAAAGGAAGAAATTGCAGATCGGTTTGTTTAACATTGGCAATTGATAGAATTCATTATTAGGGAAGTAATGAGAGGACATTTGGAATATCAAAATAAAATCATGCTAACTCTGATGAATTGCATGAAAGGTAAATCATATTTGACTAATTTGCTAGAGTTCTTCAAAGTGAGTAACTATTGGTGATTAACCTGACATCTAATGTTGGAATAATATCAGAATCATTAAGGAAGGAAGTAATAGTGGAACATTTGGAAAATAATAATTTAATCAAGCAGAATCAGCATGGCTTCATGAAAGGGAAATTGTGTCTGACTGATTTATTAGAGATTTTCAAGGAAGTCTGAAACAGAGTGGAAAGAGTGGGATAAGTAGATTTGTTGTATTTGGACTTCCAGAAGACATTTGACAAGGTAGCTCAGAGAAGGTTAAGTCATAAGATAGGAGCCATGGTGTTGGAGGTAGCATATTGGTGCAGATAGAGAATTGGCTCATGGGCAGGAAACAGTGTGTGGGGATAAGGTGTATTTTTTCAGGTTGGCAAACTGTGATCAATCGGGTTCCATAAGGATCAGTGCTGGCCTCACAACTGTTTACAATATATATTAATGACTTGGAGGAAAACGGGAATGTACTGTAGCCAGATTTGTAGTCGACACAAAATTAGGTAGAAAGGCAAGTTATAGAGAGGAATGCAAAAGTTTACAGAGATATTATAGGGTTAAGAAAGTGGGCAAAAAATTGGCAACGGAGTATAATGTGGGAAAGTGAGATGTTATTCATTTTGGAAGGAAGAACAAAAGAACATGGAGCAAACAGCAGAAAACTGCGACACAAAGGGACTTGGGGGGGCTACTTCTCCACAAAACACAAGTGCAGCAGGTAATCAGGAAGGTGAGAGAGATGTTGGCCCTTATTTCAGGGGGTTGGAATATAAGAGTAGGGAAGTCTAACTGAAACTGTACAAAGTGCCGGTGAGACCCCATCTGGAGTACTGTTAGCAGTTTTGATTGCTTTATTTAAGGAAAGATACTGTTTCATTGGAGGAAGTTCAGAGAAGATTCACTTGGATGATCCCTGGTATGGAGGATTGTCTTATAAGTGAATGTTAAACAGATTAGGCCTCTACTCATTGGAATTTATAAGAATGAGAGGTGATCTCATTGAAACATACAATCAAAGGACATAGTCTCAGAATTAAGGGCACCTATTTAAGACTGAAACGAGGTGGAATTTCTTCTCTCAGAGAGTTGAGAGTTTCTGGAACTGTTCGGAAAGAGTTCTTGTGTATATTTAATGCTGAGATGGATAAATTCTTGATCATGAGGGGAATCAAGAGTTACAGGGAAAGCACAGCAAAGTGGATGTGAGGAATGCCAGATCAGCCATGCTTTTATTGAAAGCAAGCCAGGCTAAAGGGGCTGAACAGCCTATCTCTGTTCCTATTTCTTACGGTCTTAGAGATTCCAGCAGAAATCTCATCAGAGATCATAACAGTGATCCTAGGAATGATCACAGCAATGATTCCAAGAGTGAACGTAACAGTGGTGCTAACAGCGTTCCCAGCAGAATTCTTGAGAACAGGAGGCGGCTATTCAGCCCATCAAGCTAGCCCACCATTCAATACAATCATGACTGATCAAACACTTCAATGCCTTTTACTCTAATTTCCATAAACCCTGTGTAACCAGATATCTATCAATCCCTACTTTCAACAGAAACACTGAGCTCCCACAGTCCTCTGACTGGTAGAAATTTCCAAAGGTTCACAGATCACTTTGTGAACAATATCCTCCTCATTTTTGACCTAAGTTGCAACACCCTTATTCTTATATTGTATCCCCGGTTCTAGATTCCCTAAGCAGGAGAAACTTCATACCTGCACAGACAGGTGGGATTATGGTCAGCATTGACTGGTCTGGCTGAAGGGTCTGTTTCCACGCTATATGACTATGACTCTAAATAATTTCTTCTCATTTATTTTAAATCTGCTACCCCTCATCCTAAAACTATGACCTCTCATTCTAGGTTGTCCACATGAGGAAACATCCTCTCTACATCTACTTTGTCAATCCCTGTTCGCATCTTATATATCTCAATTCGATCACTTCCCATTCTGTTAAACTCCAGTGAGTACAGATAAAACTGCTCAATCACTTCATAAAACAAACTCCTTGTCTCTGGAATCAATCCAGATGCATGTCAATCCTATCTTTCGGAATCACTTCCCACAACTTACCCATTGCTGAAGTCAGACTCACCAGTCTATAGTTCCCAGGCTTCTCCTTATATCCCTTCTTAAACAAAGGCACAACATTAGCCACTCTCCAGTCCTGCAGTACCTCACCTTGTGGATGGTACAAGTATTTCTGCAAGGGGCCACACCATTTCCTCCCTGACTTCCCATAAAGTTCTGAGATCCACCTAGATCAGGTCCCAGAGATTTATCTACCTTTATATTTTCTAAGATCTTCATCTCTTCCTCTTCTGTAGTGTGAACTGTTTTCAAAACATCAATATTTATTTCCCTGCATTCTCTAGCCTTCATTTATTTCTCCACAGTAAAACCTGATGCAAAATATCTATTTAATATTTCCTGAGGTTCAACACAAAGATGACCTCTTTGATCCTTAAGGGACCCTACTCTCTCTGTAGTTGCTATCTTGCTCTTAATGTACTTGTAGAATGTTTTTGGATTATCCTTAGCCTTATTTGCCAAGGCTATCCCATATCCTCTCTTTGCCTTCCTGATCTCCCCCTAAAGGATGTCCTTCTACTCTTTATATTGTCCAGGAGATACATTTGAACCCATTAGATTTATCTCTGATTTATAATTCTTTTTTATTCTTGACTAGAACTTCAATATCTTTACTCATCCATTGTTTTCTAATCCAACAAGCCTTACCTTTCATTCCAAAGGGACATAATGCCTCTGAACTGTCATTAGCACACTTTTGAAAGTCTCCCATTATCAGATGTACCTGCGAACAGTCTATTCCAACCAATTTTTGTCTCATATCATTAAAATTTGCCTTACTCCAATTAAAAACTTTAATTTTTATGGAAGGCTTAACCTTTTCCATGACTACTTTAAAACAAATAGTCAAATTTCTCACTCGACCCAAAAAGTGTTCCCCTACTATCACTTTAGTCACTTGCCCTGTCTTATTACTCGAGAGAAGGCCAAGTTTTGCTCCTTCTCTAGTCAGAATATTTACATATCGATAAAGAAAATGTTCTTGAACACATTTAACAAATTCTTCACCATCCAAATCTTTAAGACTATGGTAGTCCCAGTCAATGTTTGCAAAATTAAAATCACCTAGCATTACAAACTTTTTATTATTACATATATCTCAGATCTATCTACATATTTGTTCCTCAATTTCCCTCTGACTATTTGGAGTCCTATAGTACAATCCTATAATTTCAACCCATGTATTTTCACTGGATGACTTTTCAGAAATATCTTCTCTCATTACAGCATAAATGTTTTCCTTAATCAAAATCCCCACTCCCCCTCCTCTTTTGCTTCTCTATCTTCCTATAGCATCTGAAACCCAGCATTGAGCTTCCAGTCCTTATCCATTCCTCAGCCAACTTTGTGTAACAACTATGATATCCCAATCCCATGTTCATCAGTCTTTCTATAAGATCCCTTGCATTGAAATAAGTGTAGTTTAATTCTTCATAGTTATTTTGTTCTCTGACTTGCACTTTTCTGTCTTTTCTAATTAACTTGTTCTTTTCAGATTCAAAACCATCCTCATTTATTTTTCTATTTCCTCTGCTACTTAGGATCCCTCTACTCCATCTCTCAAATAGTTTACCGTCTCCCTTAATAGAATTAGTAAATCTTCCTGCAAGGATATTAGTTCCTTTATGATACAGATGGAACCGTTCCTTTTTGAACTGGTCTTTTCTGTCACAGAAGAAATCCCAATGATCCAAGATCCCAAATTCCTGAACATTATACCATCTCTTCAGCCAATGATTTATCTCTTATCTTTTTATTCTTTCCCTCATTTGACTTTAGCAATAGAGAAAAAACTAGAGATGACTACTTTTCAGATTCTGCTTTTTAATCTTCTACCTAACCTCTTATATTTACTCTGTAAAGCCTCAAATTTCTTCCCCTAACTATGTCATTCCTACCAATGTGTATAATAGCTTCCAGTTTCTCACTCTCATTATACAAGAGGGATGAGTTGTACCTTAATTAGGTGGGGGAGCAGCATTCTGGCAGGCAGGTTTGCCACTGCAACACAGGGGTGTTTAAACTAAGTAGTGGGGAGGAGGGGACAAATGGCACGGTGGCACAGTGGTTAGCACTGCTGCCTCACAGCGCCAGAAACCCGGGTTCAATTCCCGCCTCAGGCAACTGTCTGTGTGGAGTTGGCACATTCTCCCCGTGTCTGCGGGGGTTTCCTCTGGGTGCTCCGGTTTCCTCCCATAATCCAAAAATGTGCAGGTTAGGTGAATTGCCATGGTAAATTGCCCATAGTGTTAGGTGAAGGGGTAAAAGGTAGTGAAATGGATCTGGGTGGGTTGCTCTTCGGAGGGTCGGTGTGGACTTGTTGGGCCGAAGGGCCTGTTTCGACACTAAGTAATCTTAAAAAAACCTGAAAATTCAGGAAGGAAGTTAAAGGGAAAGTGGGAATAAGAGAAATTAAGAAAGACAACAGAATCAAATGGAGCAGAAAACTCAAGAAGGGTTCATACAGTATGGCCAAGTGAAGTAAGGATTGATAGGAAGGGTGACGGGAGTAACAAATTAAAAATATTATATATGAATGCACAAAGCATAAGAAATAAGGTGGATGAGCTTGAGGCTCAGTTGGAAATTGGCAGGTCCGATGTTGTGGGGATAACTGAGACGTGGCTTCAAGTGGACAGGGCCTGGGAAATGAATATTCAAGGCTATACGTGCTATTGAAAGGACAGACTGACGGGCAGAGTGGGTGAGGAATGATATTCAGTCCCTTACAAGGGGGGGGAATCAGGTGATGTAGAGTCAGTATGGATAGAGCTGAGGAATTCTAAGGGTATAAAAACCCTATCTACAGGCCCCCAAACAGTGGTCTGGATGTAGGGTGTAAGTTGAATAAGGAGTTGAAATTGGCCTGTCGCAAAGGTATTACTACAGTTGTTCTGGGGGATTTCAACATGCAGGTAGACCGGGAGAAACAGGATGGTAGTGGACTCCAGGAAAGGGAGTTTGTGGAGTGCCTCCAAGACGGATTCTTAGAACACCTTGTACTGAATTCAAGAGTCGTGAAGTGATGTTGCAACTGTACAGGACTTTGGTTAGGCCACATTTGGAGTACTGTGTGCAGTACTTTAGGAAAGATGTGGAAGCTTTGGAGAGGGTGCAGAGGAGATTTACCAAGATGTTGCCTGGAATGGAAAATAGGTCGTATGAGGATAGGTTGAGAGTGCTAGGCCTTTTCTCATTGGAACGGCGAAGGATGAGGGGTGACTTGATAGAGGTTTATAAGATGATCAGGAGAATAGATGGAGTAGACAGTCAGTGACTTTTTCCCCGGGTACAAGAGAGAGTGTTACAAGGGGACATAAATTTAAGGTGAAGGGTGGAAGGTATAGGGGGGATGTCAGGGGTAGGTTCTTTACCCAGAGAGTGGTGGGGGCATGGAATGCGCTGCCTGTGGGAGTGGCAGAGTCAGCATCATTGGCGACCTTTAAGCGGCAATTGGATAGGTACATGGATGGGTGCTTAAGCTAGGACAAATGTTCGGCACAACATCGTGGGCCGAAGGGTCTGTTCTGTGCTGTATTGTTCTATGTTCTATGTTATACCAGGGAGAAAGCAATTCTGGATCTGGTGTTGTACAATGAACCGGATTTAATCAGGGAGCTTGAAGTAAAGGAGCCATTAGGAGGTAGTGACCATAATATGATAAGTTTAATTTGCAATTTGAGAGGGAGAAGGGAGAATCGGAAGTGTCAATATTGCAGTTAAACAAAGGGATCTATGGAGCTATGAGGGAGGAGCTGGCCAAAGTTGGTGCAATACCCTAGCGGGGATGGCAGTGGAACAGCAATGGCAGGTATTTCTGGGTATAATGCAGAAGGTGCAGGATCAGTTCATTCCAAAGAGGAAGAAAGATCCTAAGGGGAGGCAGGGGCGGCCGTAGCTGACGAGGCAAGTTAAGGACTGTATAAAGATTAAGGAGAAGTATAACAAAGCAAAGATGAGTGGGAAACCAGTGGACTGGGAAACTTTAAAAGAGCAACAGAGGATAACTAAAAAGGCAATACACAGAGAAAACATGAGGTTCGAAGGCAAACTGGCCAAAAATATAAAGGAGGATAGTAAAAGCTTTTTCAGGGTGAAAAGAAAAAATAATGGTTAAGACTAAAATTGGTCCCTTGAAGACAGAAACAGGTAAATTTATTATGGGGAACAAGGAAATGGCAGAATAGTTGAATAGGTACTTTGGATCTGTCTTCACTGGGAAAGACACAAGCAATCTCCCAGATGTAATAGTGGCTGAAGGACTTGGGTAATGGATAGTCTGAAGGGAATTTATATTAGGCAGGAAATGGTGTTGGAGAGACTGTTAGGTCTGAAGGCTGATAAGTCCCTGGGACCTGCATCCCAGGGTACTTAAGGTGGCTCTAGAAATTATGGACACATTGGTAATCATTTTCCAATGTTCTATAGATTCAGGATCAGTTCCTGCGGATTGGAGGGCGGCTAATGCTGTCCCACTTTTCAAGAAAAGAGAGAAAACAGGGAATTATAAACTGGTTAGCCTGATGTCAGTGGTGAGAAAGATGCTGGAGTCAATTATAAAAGACGGAATTACGACTCATTTGGACAGCAGTAACAGGATGGGTCAGAGTCAGCATGGATTTACGAAGGGGAAATTGTGCTTGACTAATCTTCTAGAATTTTTTGAGGATGTAACTATGAAGGTGGACAAGGGACAGCCAGTGGGTGTAGTGTACCTGGACTTTCAGAAAGCCTTTGATAAAGTGTCACATAGAAGATTAGTGAGCAAAATTAGGGCACATAGAATTGGGGGCAAAACACTGACTTGGATTGAAAATTGGCTGGCTGTCAGGAAGCAAAGAGTAGTGATCAACGGGTCCCTTTCAGAATGGCAGGCGGTGACCAGTGGGGTACCGCAAGGTTCGATATTGGGACCACAGCTGTTTACAATGTACATCAATGATATAGATGATGGTATTAAAAGTAATATTAGCAAATTTGCTGATGACACAAGGCAGGGTGAAATGTGAGGAGGATGTTAGGAGAATACAGGGTGACCTGGACAGGCTAGATGAGTGGACGGATGCATGGCAGATGCAGTTTAATGTGGATAAATGTGAGGTTAGCCACTTTGGTGGCAAGAACAGGAAGGCAGATTACCACCTAAATGGAGTTAGGTTAGGTAAAGGGGCAGTACAACGAGATCTAGGTGTTCTTGTACATCGATCAATGAAAGCAAGCATGCAAGTACAGCAGGCAGTGAAGAAAGCTAATGGTATGGTAACCTTCATAACAAGAGGAACTAAATATAGGAGTCCATTCTGTGTCCATTCTGCAGCTGTACAGGGCCCTGATGAGACCGCACCTGGAGTATTGTGTGCAGTTTTGGTCTCCAAATTTGAGGAAGTACAGAAGTATGGACTTCTTACCAGAGTTATACAGGACCTTGATGAGACCACACCTAGAGTATTCCATGCAGTTTTGTTCTCCCTAAGAAAGGACACACTTACCATAGAGGGAGCACAGCAGAGGTTCACTAGAGTGATACCAGGGATGGCAGGACTGTTCTGTGAGGAGTGATTAGTCCAATTGGAGCTGTACTCATGACAGCTTAACTGATTGCTCAGTTATTAATTAAAGCACCTCTTTCACATTCTGTCTCAAAGTCATATTTTTACCTAAATTCTCAGTTACTCAATTTGACTTGGTCTGAATCTCACCAGAGGTGTCCATTCTCTCTCTGACCATGTGACCTTGTCAAGCCCAGCAGTGATTGCAGAGATGCTTCCAGTAGTGATAGAGTTTTTTGAATAAGCAACAAAGAGGATTGATGAGGGAAAAGCAGTAGATGAGATCTATATGGACTTCAGTAAGACGTTTGACAAGATTCCCATGGGAGACTGATTAGCAATGTTAGATCTCATGGAATACAGGGAGAACTAGCCATTTGGATACAGAACTGGCTCAAAAGTAGAAGGTGGTGGAGGCCTGTGACCAGTGGAGTGCCATAAGGATCGGTGCTGGATCTTCTACTTTTGTCATTTACATAAATGATTTGGATGCGAGCATAAGTTTGCAGATGACACCAAAATTGGAGGTGTAGTGGACAACGAAGAGGGTTACCTCAGATTACAACAGGATCTGGACCAAATAGGCCAACGGGCTGAGAAGTGGCAGATGGAGTTTAATTCAGATAAATGCAAAGTGCTGCATTTTGGGAAAGCAAATCTTAGCAGGACTTATACACTTAATGGTAAGGTCCTAGGGAGTGTTGCTGAACAAAGAGACCTTGGAGTGCAGGTTCCCTTCCTATCGGAAAGATGTTGTGAAACTTGAAAGGGTTCAGAAAAGATTTACAAGGATGTTGCCAGGGTTGGAGGATTTGAGCTACAGGGAGAGGCTGAACAGGCTGGGGTTGTTTTCCCTGGAGCGTCGGAGGCTGAGGGGTGACCTTCTAGAGGTTTACAAAATTATGAGGGCATGGATAGGGTAAATAGACAAAGTCTTTTCCCTGGGGTCAGGGAGTCCAGAACTAAAGGACATAGGTTTAGGGTGAGAGGGGAAAGACATAAAAGAGACCTAAAGGGGCAACTTTTTCACGCAGAGGGTAGTACGTGTATGGAATGAGCTGCCAGAGGAAGTCGTGGAGTCTGGTACAATTGCATCATTTAAAAGGCATCTGGATGGGTATATGAATAGGAAGGGTTTGGAGGGATATGGGTCGGTGCTGGCATGTGGGACTAGATTGGGTTGGGATATCTGGTCTGCATGGACGGGTTGGACCAAAGGGTCTGTTTCCGTGCTGTACATCTCTATGACTCGATGTACAAAGACACCCAGAGCCCTCTGGGTCACAGCACCCTCACTATCAGACAATGCTGCAGGGAATGATGCAGGAAACCACCACACTAGTTAACACCTGTGCTCTCTGTTTTGTAGATACCTTCCAATTCATCTTGTGTTTACATGATCAAGTCGACATGAGGGTCCAGTATTAAATCTTCAGAAAGTCAATGTATATAACAGCCATTGGATTAGCATCATCTACATGTTTTGTTAAATTTCAAACATTTTAATAAGGCAAGTAAAATGTCACTTACATTTTGAGAAACGTTGCTGTTAATGGTTTACTATAAACCTCATATCTAGGTAGATGCAGGGTGAAATTACCCTGTGTATACACAGGGAGCAGGGCGAACATGGTGGGGGAGGAGTGTAAACAGTGAGCAGGGTGCACAGGGTGGGGGAGGTGTGTACACAGTGAGCAGGGCGCACAGGGTGGGGGAGGTGTGTACACAGTGAGCAGGGCGCACAGGGTGGGGGAGGTGTGTACACAGTGAGCAGGGCGCACAGGGTGGGGGAGGTGTGTACACAGTGAGCAGGGCGCACAGGGTGGGGGAGGTGTGTACACAGTGAGCAGGGCGCACAGGGTGGGGGAGGTGTGTACACAGTGAGCAGGGCGCACAGGGTGGGGGAGGTGTGTACACAGTGAGCAGGGCGCACAGGGTGGGGGAGGTGTGTACACAGTGAGCAGGGCGCACAGGGTGGGGGAGGTGTGTACACAGTGAGCAGGGCGCACAGGGTGGGGGAGGTGTGTACACAGTGAGCAGGGCGCACAGGGTGGGGGAGGTGTGTACACAGTGAGCAGGGCGCACAGGGTGGGGGAGACAGGGAGCAGGATGTACAGGGTGAGGGAGGTGTATACACAGGGAGCAGGATGTACAGGGTGAGGGAGGTGTATACACAGGGAGCAGGATGTACAGGGTGAGGGAGGTGTATATACAGGGAGCAGGATGTACAGGGTGAGGGAGGTGTGTACTCAGGGAGCAGGATGTACAGTGTGAGGGAGGTGTAAACACAGGGAGCAGGATGTACAGGGTGAGGGAGGTGTATATACAGGGAGCAGGATGTACAGGGTGAGGGAGGTGTATATACAGGGAGCAGGATGTACAGGGTGATGGAGGTGTGTACTCAGGGAGCGGGGTGTACAGGGTGAGGGAGGTGTATACACAGGGAGCTGGACGTACAGTATGAGTGAGGTGGATACACAGGGAACAGGGTGTACAGCGTGGGGGACGTGTATACACAGGGAGCAGGGTGTACAGGGTGTGGGAGGTGTGTACACAGGGAGCAGGGTGTACAGGGTGGGGGAGTTGTGTACACAGGGAGCAGGGTGTACAGGGTGGGGGAGGCGTATATACTGGGAGCAGGCTGTTCAGGGTGAGGAAGGTGTATACACAGGGAACAGGGTGTACGGGGTGGGGAGGTATATACACAAGGAGCAGAGTGTACAGGGTGAGGGAGGTGTATGCACAGGGAGCCGGATGTACAGGGTGAGGGAGGCGTACACACAGGGAGCAGGATGTACAGGGTGGGGCAGGTGTGTACACAAGGAACAGGGTGTACAGGGTAGGGGAGGCGTATATACAGGGAGCAGGGTGTACAGGAGAAGGGAGGTATATACATAGGGAGCTGGGTGTACAGGGTGGGTGTGGCGTATACATAGGGAGCTGGGTGTACAGGGTGGGAGTGGCGTATACACAGTGAGCAGGGTGAGGGAGATGTATACACAGGGAACAGGCTGTACAGGGTGGGGGAGGTGTATGCACAGGGAGCAGAGTGTACAGGGTGAGGGAGGTTATGCACAGGGAGCAGAGTGTACAGGGTGAGGGAGGTGTATACTCAGGGAACAGGCTGTACAGGGTGAGGGACGTGTATGCACAGGGAGCAGAGTGTACAGGGTGAGGGAGATGTATGCACAGGGAACAAGGTGTACAGAGTTAGGTAGGTATATACGGACGGAGCAGGGTGTACAGGGTGAGTGTGGTGTATATATAGGGAGCAGGGTATACAGGGTGAGGGAGGTGTATACACAGGGAGCAGGTTGTCCATGGTGGGTGAGGTGTGTACACAGGGAGCAGGGTGTAGAGGGTGAGGGAGGTGCATACACAGGGTGTACAGAGTGAGGTAGGTGTATACACAGGGAGCAGGTTGTCCATGGTGGGTGAGGTGTATACACAGGGAGCAGGCTGTACTGGGTGGGGGAAGTGTGTACACAGGGAGCACGGTGTACAGGGTGAGAGAGGTGTATACACATGGTGCAGGGGTTGCAGGGTGTACAGGGTGAGGGAGATTTATACACAGGGAACAAGGTGTACAGGGTTAGATAGGTGTATACGGACGGAGCAGGGTGTACAGGGTGAGTGTGGTGTATACATAGGGAGCAGGATATACAGGGTGAGGGAGGTGTATACACAGGGATCAGGGTGTACAGGATGGGAGAGTTGTATACACAGGGAGCAGGGTGTACAGGGTGGGGGAGGTGTATTCACAGGGAGCAGGGTGTACAAGGTGAGGGAGGTGTATAGACAGGGAGCAAAATGTACTGGGTGAGGGAGGTGTATACACAGGGAGCAGGCTGTACTGGGTGGGGGAGGTGTGTACACAGGGAGCACGGTGTACAGGGTGAGGGAGGTGTATACACAGGGAGCACGGTGTACAGGGTGAGGGAGGTGTATACACATGGTGCAGGGGGTGCAGGGTGTACAGGGTGGGGGAGGTTTATAGACAGGGAGCAGGGTGTACAGGGTCGGGGAGGTGTATACTCAGGGAGCAGGGTGTGGGAGGTGTATACACAGGGAGCAGGGTGTACAGGGTCGGGGAGGTGTATACTCAGGGAGCAGGGTGTGGGAGGTGTATACACAGGGAGCAGGGTGTACAGGGTGAGGGAGGTGGAGATACATGGTGCAGGGTGTACAGGGTGGGGGAGGTGTATAGACAAGGAGCAGGGTGTACAGGGTCGGGGAGGTGTATACTCAGGGAGCAGGGTGTGGGAGGTGTATACACAGGGAGCAGGGTTTACAGGGTCGGGGAGGTGTATATTCAGGGAGCAGGGTGTGGGAGGTGTATACATAGGGAGCAGGGTATACAGGGTGAGGGAGGTGTATACTCAGGGAGCAGGGTGTGGGAGGTGTATACACAGGGAGCAGGGTGTACAGGGTGGGGGAGGTGTATACTCAGGGAGGAGGGTGTACAGGGTCAGGGAGGTGTATACTCAGGGACCAGGGTGTGGGAGGTGTATACACAGGGAGCAGGGTGTACAGGGTGGGGGAGGTGTATACTCAGGGAGGAGGGTGTACAGGGTCAGGGAGGTGTATACTCAGGGACCAGGGTGTGGGAGGTGTGTACACAGGGAGTTGGGGGGTGGAGGCGTGTACTACACGGGGAGCGGGGGTGGAGGCGTGTACTACACGGGGAGCGGGGGTGGAGGCGTGTACTACACGGGGAGCGGGGGTGGAGGCGTGTACTACACGGGGAGCGGGGGTGGAGGCGTGTACTACACGGGGAGCGGGGGTGGAGGCGTGTACTACACGGGGAGCGGGGGTGGAGGCGTGTACTACACGGGGAGCGGGGGTGGAGGCGTGTACTACACGGGGAGCGGGGGTGGAGGCGTGTACTACACGGGGAGCGGGGGTGGAGGCGTGTACTACACGGGGAGCGGGGGTGGAGGCGTGTACTACACGGGGAGCGGGGGTGGAGGCGTGTACTACACGGGGAGCGGGGGTGGAGGCGTGTACTACACGGGGAGCGGGGGTGGAGGCGTGTACTACACGGGGAGCGGGGGTGGAGGCGTGTACTACACGGGGAGCGGGGGTGGAGGCGTGTACTACACGGGGAGCGGGGGTGGAGGCGTGTACTACACGGGGAGCGGGGGTGGAGGCGTGTACTACACGGGGAGCGGGGGTGGAGGCGTGTACTACACGGGGAGCGGGGGTGGAGGCGTGTACTACACGGGGAGCGGGGGTGGAGGCGTGTACTACACGGGGAGCGGGGGTGGAGGCGTGTACTACACGGGGAGCGGGGGTGGAGGCGTGTACTACACGGGGAGCGGGGGTGGAGGCGTGTACTACACGGGGAGCGGGGGTGGAGGCGTGTACTACACGGGGAGCGGGGGTGGAGGCGTGTACTACACGGGGAGCGGGGGTGGAGGCGTGTACTACACGGGGAGCGGGGGTGGAGGCGTGTACTACACGGGGAGCGGGGGTGGAGGCGTGTACTACACGGGGAGCGGGGGTGGAGGCGTGTACTACACGGGGAGCGGGGGTGGAGGCGTGTACTACACGGGGAGCGGGGGTGGAGGCGTGTACTACACGGGGAGCGGGGGTGGAGGCGTGTACTACACGGGGAGCGGGGGTGGAGGCGTGTACTACACGGGGAGCGGGGGTGGAGGCGTGTACTACACGGGGAGCGGGGGTGGAGGCGTGTACTACACGGGGAGCGGGGGTGGAGGCGTGTACTACACGGGGAGCGGGGGTGGAGGCGTGTACTACACGGGGAGCGGGGGTGGAGGCGTGTACTACACGGGGAGCGGGGGTGGAGGCGTGTACTACACGGGGAGCGGGGGTGGAGGCGTGTACTACACGGGGAGCGGGGGTGGAGGCGTGTACTACACGGGGAGCGGGGGTGGAGGCGTGTACTACACGGGGAGCGGGGGTGGAGGCGTGTACTACACGGGGAGCGGGGGTGGAGGCGTGTACTACACGGGGAGCGGGGGTGGAGGCGTGTACTACACGGGGAGCGGGGGTGGAGGCGTGTACTACACGGGGAGCGGGGGTGGAGGCGTGTACTACACGGGGAGCGGGGGTGGAGGCGTGTACTACACGGGGAGCGGGGGTGGAGGCGTGTACTACACGGGGAGCGGGGGTGGAGGCGTGTACTACACGGGGAGCGGGGGTGGAGGCGTGTACTACACGGGGAGCGGGGGTGGAGGCGTGTACTACACGGGGAGCGGGGGTGGAGGCGTGTACTACACGGGGAGCGGGGGTGGAGGCGTGTACTACACGGGGAGCGGGGGTGGAGGCGTGTACTACACGGGGAGCGGGGGGAGGTGTATACACGGGGAGCAGGGTGTACAGGGTGGGGGAGGCGTGTACACGGGGAGCAGGGTGTACAGGGTGGGGGCTTGTGGCAGTACTTGCTTTCAGCCTCTGATGGGGGTTCCTTTCATTCCCCAGGTGAATGAGTGATGTCCACCATTTGGTGTTTCCTCATTGTTTCCGTCCGGGCCACCCTGGCTTCACCACCGATTGACAGCACCATGTTAACGTTACCTTTCAGCCCAGGATGTGGCAGTACTTGCTTTCAGCCTCTGATGGGGGTTCCTTTCATTCTCCAGGTGAATGAGTGATGTCCACCATTTGGTGTTTCCTCATTGTTTCCGTCCGGGCCACCCTGGCTTCACCACCGATTGACAGCACCATGTTAACGTTACCTTTCAGCCCAGGACAGTTGAAGCCCACATCCCCCTCTCGCAGCATTCCGGACACTCAGCTCCTTGCCCAGGGGGTATTACTGAGTGTGAGCACCGTGCCACCCCTCACCGTTGAATTGGACGTGTTCCGGAACCGTCCGGTCCATTCCTCTCGAGTTCATTTTCAGAGTCAGGGTCTGGGCAAGCCCCCGGCCAGCGCCAGCAGCACTTGGCCGCTGCCCAGTCACCTGAGTCCCCGCCTGAAGAGGCACACCCAAGGGACGCAACACCAGGGTCAGTTCTCCGTCTGTGACAAGGAGAATCGATGGGTGCTGGACAAAAAGGTGGCCTTGGACATTCGTGGCCGTAAGGTGGACGTACTGTCCCATTTCTACGTGAACGGAACTCTGGTGAGGCAGATGTTTTACGAGACCACGTGCAGGAGGAGGAAGCCCACACGGCAGGGCTGTCGGGGCATCGACTATCGCCACTGGAGCTCTCACTGCGACACCACGGACAGTCACGTTCACGCCTTGGTGCTGGACAACAATCACACCCGGTGGAACTTCATCCGGATTAGGACAGCGTGTGTCTGTGTGCTCACCAGGAAAACCTGGCTACCATGACCCAGCAGCAGCTCGCCCACCCTACCTCAGTGTAAATTATTGCCCTAACTTATACCAACTGCATGGTGATATTTATATTCTGACAATTTATCCTTAATTTATTAAAACATTTTGGAAAAGATCCACGTGCATTGATTTTTCAGCCCCCCGTGTCACACTGCCCTGATTTATAAGTCTTTGCTGCTTTATTTAATCTCTGGTCTTCCCTAACTCCAGTGTGCAGCTTCAGTCCGTCTGAGCTCCTTACATGATAACCAGCCTCCAAATCACATCCGATTATGCAGAGATTGAGGACGGACTGTCCTAAACCGCAGTGAGAGGCTTAAACTTTCATCAGATTAATACAGAGCTAGGAAGGTATAGTTTGCAAAAGTATATCGGAAAAATCAAATCAAAGGTTTAATGGTGAAACAGTGACAAAATAAAAACAATCTTCAAAATGTAATAGAAACAGAGAATGCGAGAGAAACTTAGTAAGCCTGGCAGCATCTGTGGAGAGAAAAATACAGTTAGTGTTTCAAGTCCAGTGACCCCAAATACCACATTCTGTTGACAGATAAAAATCATGCTGGGAAGAGATTGCTGCCTGGCTAGGCAGCGTTTTAAACACGTGAACACCTTAAACAGGCTTCCGATCCCGGTTAATAGATGGAAAAAACAAAACTTGGATGATTTGGTCATGGGGGAAAGAGCACCTATTGGTAAAAATAAATAAAAGAAGGATATAAAATGATCCTTTTTCTTTCCCTCACCTTTAGTGTGGCCTTGCTGGGGAATTGAACATAATTTGAGTAATTGGAAACACTGGTGATTTAATCTATGAACTGGTGGTTCATCGACTAGAAACACCATGAATAGTTTGGTGATGGAAAGCTGCTTGATTGTGTATGATGACACTTCCAGATATTAAAAAAAACCCAACTATAATAAGGTGAATAGGAAGCTAATAAAGAGCAAGGAAATAGAAATGACAGAAAGTCATCCAGTAATCGGAAAACAGATTCTAACAGTTTCTCAAGTGTCTACACAATTTTCTTTTGAAATATTTCACTGTCTCCACTTCCAACCTCCTGTGTTTTAATCATTACCATTCATAGTATAAGATTTGTTCTTCATGTTTCTCCAGCACCTCCTGCTCAAACCCTTCTGTCCTCTAGACCTCATATCAGCAACTCACAGAAACAACCTCTCTTTGTCAATCTTATCCATATTTCTACTCATCTTGTACACCTCGATCAAAAATTTGTGTTTACGCCTTTATGTTAACTGCTGATCTTTTCCCATACTCTTCTTTTCCAGCCTTATTTTTCTTAACGTCCCCCCACAACATATTGTATTTTGCATGGTTTATGCATGAAGAAGTCATCTAACATGGGTCATCCATCCACTTTTTTAGTTTACATATGTTTAGAAACAATTCAGAGAAGGTTCATGGGATTCACTGCTAGGATGAAGGCCTTATCTTATGAAGAAAGATTGAAAAGGCTGGGCCTTTGGAGTTCAGTAATTGCATTTAAAACATAAAATCCTGAGATGGCTGTATTGGGTGAGGGTGAGGATGAGGATGTTTCCTCTTCTGAGGGAAATTAGAACAAGGATAAGAATTATTAGTTTAAGAATAAGAGGTCTCTCTTTCAAGACTGAGATAAGGAGATTTTTTCTCTCTCAGGAACTTATTAGAATGTAGAATACTTTTATGATCTCTACAGTTCAGGTAGAGGCCATTTGGCCTGTTGAGTCTGCACGGACCCTCTGAAGAGCATCTCACCCACCCATCCCTCCACCCCATCCCAGCACTTCCCATGGCTAATCAACATAACCTGCACAGCCCTGGATACCACAGGGCAATTTAGCATGGCCAATCCATCTAACCTGCACATCTTTGGACTGTGAGAGGAAACTGGAGCACCCAATGGAAACCCACACTTTCACGAAGAGAACATGCAAGCAGCACACAAACAGTCACCCGATGCTGATATCGAACCCGGGTCATTGATGCTGCAAGGTAGTAGTGGAGCCACCGTACCATCCAGAAGATATTGAAGGCTGGGTGTTGAAGTTTACTCAAGGCTCAGTTTGGTAAATGTTTGAGAGATTAGTGAGTTAGTGGTTAAGGTGGGCTGGGTCAGGGAGAATGCAGGGAAGTGGAGCTAAGACCACAATCTGATCAGCTACCATCTTATCAAAAGGTTCAAAGAACTGAATTAGTCTACTCCTGCTAAGTGCTATGTTCCTAGATTCTCTATCTCCCTCATCATCTGTGGACCACAGAATTTAGTTCCCCTGCCTTTCTCTCTTGTTGGGAGGTACATTGTCTGGACATCGTTTCCATAACAATCACCCATTGTTCTATTCCAGTTTCTCATGCCAGTCTTTGGTTCCATTTGAATCCAGTTAAACTTCTTCACATCACATTCATATAATCAGACAGTACAAAAGACATTGACTCGTACACCCCAAAATACACTACAATCTTAAAAAGTCCCAATTTCCTGCACTAGATCCATAGCTTTGAATGTTATGATCTTCAAGTGCACATCCAAGTACTTCTTAAAGGTTTATCTTCTCAGGCAAACCTTTCTTGTTAATTTATGCCCCATGTCATTGACCATCCAACTAAGGGAAACAGCTGGTTTCTATTCACCCTGTCAATGCCCCTCATAGTCTTGTACATCTCTAACAGGTTCACCCCTCTATAAAACATCCATGCTCAAAAGGAAACAACCCAAGCTTACCAAGCACTGCTCATAGCTAACGTGTTTCATCCCAGGTAACATGAAAACTTGAGGAGCAGGAGCCAGTACAGGCTCAGTCAGAGCAGCAGTGGCAGAGGACTGGATCATGCTCAGTCAGTGTGGGAGTGGGAGATGATTGGAGTAGATGGAACATTTTCGGAATCCAGAAGCAGAGCTCTTGAAGTGATATCTAAGTTCAAAAAGTGATGCAGGGCAAGAAGTTTGGCTACTTAGGAACAGCTTTAGGGACTGAGAGACTAGTACTGGCAGGGAGACACGGTGTGGTTCTGGTGAGTAGTGGGTAAGGTTGAGTAATCTGTTCCTGGTTTATTGTTTGTAGTTGCTAAGGCAATGGCAGGAGGACTCACCCTTGTACAATACTCTTCCTGTAGTATGTGGGAAATCAGGGACACTTCCAGTCTCCATAGTGACCACATATACAGGAAGTATGTTCAGCTGCAGCTCCTAATTGACCACATGGAGGAGCTGGAGCTGCTGATGGACTTACTATCTGGCATCCGTGATGCTGAGGAAATCACGAATAGCACAGACACAAAAGCACTGGTTGACCACCAGGAAGGGATCAGGATTAGAGTGGTGCTGGAAAAGCACAGCAGGTCAGGCAGTATCCAAAGAGCAGGAAAATCGCGTTTCGGGCAAAAGCCCTTCATTAGGAATCTGATGAAGGGCGTTTGCCCGAAACATCAATTTTCCTGCTCCTCAGATGCTGCCTGACCTGCTGTGCTTTTCCAGCACCACTCTAATCTTGACTCTAATCTCCAGCATCTGCAGCCTTCACTTTCACCAGGAAGGGATGTCTCAGAGAGACTACAGGGCATTCTGAAGGGGAGAGTGAACAGCCTAGCGGTCATGGTACATGTCTGTACCCACGACATGGGTAAGAAGAGACATGAGGTCCTGCAAAAGGAATTTAGAGAATTAGGGAGTAGGTTAACAAGGAGGATGACTAAGGTTGTGAACTCCAGATTACTTCCGGTGCCACATGCTACTGAGGATAGGAATATGAAAATAGAATTAGAAGTAGAATTAGGTTTCTTGTCACATGTACCCAAGTACAGGGATACATGAGGACAGCAAAAATTGCATAAAGTCGCAATTTCTGATGCTATCTTAGGTACAAAGCTATCTAGGTACAAAAACCCCTTAGATATGAATTAGAAAAATGAAAAATGTAACTAAAAGATCAGCATCATGGTTCTTATAAAGCTAGGTATAAAGATACAAAATCCTGGGTATAAAATAAAGACAAATTAAATAAAGACAAAGGGTTGGTTAAATAAAGACAAATAAAGGTAAAGACAAATAAAGGTAAAAGTTCAGCATTAAAGTATTTCTAAAGTTGTGAGTCTACGCTAGGCTTCACCTCGAGCCCGTGAGTCTGCCCCAGGCTGGGCTTCCTTGAGGCCAGTGCTAGCTCAACTCTCCACCACCGAAGCCTTCGGAGAGAGGTCAGGTGAATGTTAAAGAGGAGTGGTGTAGAGGGAGGGCTTTGGATTGTTGGGACAGCTTCTGGTGCATCTGGGACCAGGACAAGCTGGACAGGTTGTAGCTGAACCAGAATGGAATAGAATCATTGCTGGGAGGGTTGCTCATGCTGTTAGGGAGGTTTTAAACTAATTTGGCAGGACAAAGCCTTGAGCAAGGTCCAATCAGATATAAAAGGAATGCTAGGACAGTCCAGTAGATGGAGGAGACATGCACAGGAGGTCGAGAAAGCTAAATTGTCTCTATTTTAATACAAGGAGACTGACAGGTAAGGCAGATGAATGTCAAGTGTTAATCAGTACATTTTAGGAATGCTGAACATTGTTGCAACCACTGAGACATAGTTGAAGAAAGGCTCAACATTCCAGTGTGTAGACATTTCAACCAGGATAGTGGGTATATAAGAGAGGTGGGGGATTGCATTATCACTATCACTGCGTAATGATGGAGAAAGCCATAGAAGGGTCTCCAAACGAGGCCATTTGGGTAGAGCTTAGAAATAAAAAAGGGTTGGTTACTTTGTTGGGATTATACTAAAGGATTTCCAACAGTCAGAGGGAGATATAGGAGCAGATATGTCAGCAAATCACAGAAAGTTTTGAGAGAAATAGTTATATTTGTAAGAGATTTCAAGTTTGTTACATTAACTGGGTCCACCTTAGACAGGGTGGAATTTTTGGAGTGCACCCAGGAGGGCTTGTCGTGCCCCTATTTGGACAGTGCTGCTCGAGATGGGGCTGTAGGAGATTAATCCGAGGGAATGAAGCCAGTCAAAAGGTTGAAGTTTCAATGGGCGAACATTTTGGGGATAGTGACCATAACCCTGTAAGTTTCAAAGCCGTTATGGGAAGTGCAGAAGTTAAGTGTCTATATCTAGGGAATACTGATTTCAATATCCGTCCATGTCTAGACTGGGAGCATCTACTTGCATTTAAATTGACATTTGGAAAGTGGGAGTCAGGTAAAAGCCTCCACAGCTATCTGTGTCTTCTATGACCAAGCCTAATTTCTATCCAAATTACCAACTCACCATGGAACCCATGTGACTTAAACTTTTGGACCAAGAAGGGATCTTGTCAAACGCTTTGATGAAGTCCATGTAAACAACACCCACTACTGTATCCCCATCAATCATCTTCGTCACTTCCTCAAAAAATTTAATCAAGTTTGTGAGACAAGATCTCCCCTGCAGAAAGCCATGCTGATGATCACTAATCTTCTCCAAATGCGAATAAATCCTGTCCCTAAGAACCTTCTCCAATAATTTCCATCCCACTGAATTAAGGCTTATTGTCCTACAATTTCCTGAATTATCCCCGTTGCCCTTCACACTGAATATTCTCCAAACTTTGTCTTTTGCTCAACATGGTACAAACAACTCGAACAATTTGTATTTGTGTTTGTGAAAAATTTGCAGCAATCTTCAGTCAGAAGTGCCAAATGGACGATCCATCGCGACCTTCTCCTGTGGCTCCTTAACATCATAAATACCAGCCAATTTGATTCACTTCCACACGGTATCAAGAAACAGTTGAAGGCACTGGATAGTGCAAAGGTTATGGGTTCTTTCAACATTCCGGCAATTGTGTTGAAAATGTGTGCTCCAGAACTTGCCTTTCCCTTATCTAAGCTGTTCCAGTAAAGGTACAACACTGGCATATACCCAACAATGTGGAAAATTGCCCAGGTATGTCCTTTACACAAAAAGCAGAACACATCCAACGCAGCCAATTACTGCTCCATCAGCCATTGTAAAGTGATAGAAGGTGTCATTAACAATGTTATCAAACGACATCTGCTCAGTAAGAACCTGCTCAGTGATGCTCAGGTTGGGTTCAGCCAGGGCCACCCAGCTCCTGACCTCATTACTGCCTAGGTTCAAACATGGACATGTGTTGCTGGAACAGCGCAGCAGGTCAGACAGCATCCAGGGAACAGGAGAATCGACGTTTTGGGCATAAGCCCTTCTTCAGGAAGGGCTTCCTGAAGAAGGGCTTATGCCCGAAACGTCGATTCTCTGTTCCCTGGATGCTGTCTGACCTGCTGCGCTTTTCCAGCAACACATTTTCAGCTCTGATCTCCAGCATCTGCAGACCTCACTTTCTCCTCAAACATGGACAAAAGAGCTGAATTCCAGAAACAAGGTGAGAGTGACATCAAGGGCCCATTAATCCAAGCATGACATCAAGGAGTCTCTGCAAACCTCGGGTCAGTGGGGACTGGGGGCAAACTCTCCACTGGTTTGAGTCATATGAGGTTCTTAGGATGATGGCTATAGTTGTTAGAGGTCAGTCAGCTCAGCTCCAGGTCATCTCTCCTGGAGTTCCTCAGGGTAGTGTCGTAAGCCAAACCATCTTCAGCTGCTTCCTCAATGACTTTCCTCCATCATAAGATCAGAAGTGGGTTTGCTCAGTGATCATTGCACAATGTTCAGCATGAATTGCAACTTGTCAGATATTAAAGCTGACTGTGTTCAAATGCATCATGACCCAGTCAGTCAATATGTTACTTGTCACTTGTCAGTAACATTCACACCACATAAATACCAAGCGATGACCATTTCCATAGAATAAGCTAACCAACCTCCCTTGACATTTATCACCAAATCCCCACCATCAAGATCCTGGGGATTACCATTGACCAAAAAAATACATTGGGCCCACCATACAAACCCAGTGGCTAAAAGAGTAGCTCAGAGACTAGGAATGCGGCAATTAGAGTCATAGAGTCATAGAGACGTACAGCATGGAAACAGACCCTTTGGTCCAACCCGTACATGCCGACCAGATATCCCAACCCAATCTAGTCCCACCTGCCAGCACCCGGCCCATATCCCTCCAAACCCTTCCTATTCATATACCCATCCAAATGCCTCTTAAATGTTGCAATTGTACCAGACTCCACCACATCCTCTGGCAGCTCATTCCATACATGTACCACTCTCTGCGTGAAAAAGTTGCCCCTTAGGTCTCTTTTATATCTTTCCCCTCTTACCCTAAACCTATGCCGTCTAGTCCTGGACTCCCCCGACCCCAGGGAAAAGACTTTGCCTATTTATCCTATCCATGCCCCTCATAATTTTGTAAACCTCTA
>NC_057735.1:50397172-50403739 GCF_004010195.1 Chiloscyllium plagiosum
ATCTCCCCAGGTCCCACCCCCCCCCCTTACTAGTTTAAATCCTCCCCAGCAACTCTAGCAAACCTCCCTGCCAGTATATTAGTCCCTTCCAATTTAGGTGCAATCCATCCTTCTTGCACAGATCACTTCTACCCCAAAAAAGATTCCAATGATCCAAAAATGTGAATCCTTCTGCCATACACCAGCTCCTCAGCCATGCATTCATCTCCCTGCCAGTATATTAGTCCCTTCCAATTTAGGTGCAATCCATCCTTCTTGCACAGATCACTTCTACCCCAAAAAAGATTCCAATGATCCAAAAATGTGAATCCTTCTGCCATACACCAGCTCCTTAGCCATGCATTCATCTGCTCCATCCTCCTATTCCTGCCCTCATGAGCTCGTAGCACTGGGAACAATCCAGATATTGCTACTCTCGAGGACCTTTTTAAATTTCTGCCTAACTCTCTGTAATCTCCTAATTAATTCATTGCCTGACTCCCCAAGGTCTGTTCACCACCTGCAAGACACAACTCATGAGAGTGTGATTGAATATTCCTCACTCACCTGGATTGGTGGTGCCAAACCCACAAACAGGCACTCCCTCCTCACTACCAGCAGTGTGTACTATCTGCTAAAATTCACCAAAGATCCTTAGAGAGCATGATGTAAATCCATGACCACTTCCATCCTGAAGGACAAGGACAGCAGATATATGGGAACACCATCATGAGCAATTTCCTTCCAAGCCACTAACGTCTTGACTTGGAAACATATCGCCATTTCATCACTACGGCTTGGTCAATATCCAAGAGGATCAAAATAGAGTTTATGATATTGATCAAAGAATCAAGTATTGATGCCTTGGAAGGAACGAGGCCATAAGGGCAGAAATAAACAAATAGAATTATAAACACTGCTGGGTGTGTTCTGTAGACCCTCACATAGTCAGTGAAAGACAGAGGATCAAAAATGTAATCACACTATAAGACAGTAAAAGTGGGAGTTTTTAACCACCTAAATAGTTTTTGGAGTAGTTTTGGTGTGCAAGGTTGGAAGGGAACACATCTTTATATTGCACACAGGAGAATTTATATTGCACACAGGAGAATTTATTTAGCCAGTAGATAGGAAGCCCAACAAAGCAGGGGGCTCTTCAGCCCTACTATTTGGAAATGAACCCAAGGAGGTAGGAAGTATTGCAGTCAGGGCACACTTTGGAGTTTGGTGATTTAGAATAGTCATCGGTAAGGATAAGGATGAGTCAGGAATAAAATTTGAAAAATGGGGAAAGATTGATTTTCCTAATATATGATACAGTTTGATCAAACTGAATTGGCAGAAGCTACTGGCAGGTAACAGAGTAGTGGGATGCAAGGAGGGAATAGAAAGAGTACAAGGGAAAATACGTTTGTGTAAAGACCAGCACCAGGGAACTCTGAATGTCAAGGATTAACGACAAAAAGTAAAGCTTATGACAGATACTGAGGGTTGATTATGAGATTCCGGAGAAACTTCAAAAGGAAATTAAAACAGCTAAAAAAGCACATGAGAAAGCCTTTGTGGGTAAAATAAAGGAAATCCCAAAAAGCTTTAAAAACCTGTAAAGAGGAAGAGAATAACTAGGGAAAGAGTAGAGCCCAAAAGGGACCATTGGGGCAATTTTTACATGAAGCAAGACGTTCTCAATGAATACTTTGCGTCATTCTTCACAAAGGAAGAGGATGACTGCAGGTATTGGCATCAGGATGGAGGACAGTGAAATGTGAAATGGAATTAACAGAGAGGGGAGAGGTACCAGTGGATCAGCAGCCTTAAAAGTGGATAACTCTGCAGGCGCTGATGGCATGTATCCCATGCTGTTGTCAGAGGCAAGGAAGGAGATACCAAGGCCCCGGCAGTCACATTCTCTGATCACAGGTGAGGTGATTAACTATTAAAAATGTCTTATTATTAAAGGGAGGAAGGGATTGACCAGGAACTTACAAGTCAATCAGCTTAACCTCAGTAGTGGGGAAATTATTAGAAAGAAGTCTGAGACACCAAAAGTATATCACTTGGAATGACATGGCTACTCAGTATGGATTTGTTAAGGGAAGGTCATCTTTGACAAATTTGATAATTTTTTTGGATATAGCCAGGGGCGTTAATGAAGGCAGTGTGTTTCATGTGGTCTATTTCGACTTTAGCAAGGTTTTTTCATGAAGTCTCTCATCCCAAGAGTAGATCAAGTTTTGCACCTTCTCTAGTAGATACATCCACATACTGAATCATAAAACTTTCTGTAGATACTTAACAAATTCCTCTCCATCCAAGCCCTTAACATTATGGCAGTCCCAGTCTATGTTTGGAAAGTTAAAATCCCCTACTATAACCACCCTATTAGTCTTACAGATAACTGAAATCTCCTTATTTCTCACTGACTACTGGGGGGAGTCTATAGTACAGTCTCAATAAGGTGATCGTCCCTTTCTTATTTCTCTTGATACATTAGCTTTAATTTTCCAAAACTCCCCTGATTCAGCAGCAGTCCCATTAGATTGGAAAGTAGTGATAGTAGCTCCTTTATTCAAAAAGCAGGGAAGTACAGGCCAATTAGCTTATCATCTGTCACAGGGACCAGGTTAGAAACTATCATTAAAGAAGGAATAGCAAGCTACTTGGATAAGTTCAAGGTAATCAAGTAGAGTCAATATGGTTTTGTGAAAAGGAAAATATGTTTTAACTAATTTATTGACATTCTTTGCAGAGGTAACACACAGTGTGGGTGAAGGGAACCAGGTGGATGTTTTGCGTTTGGATTTCCAGAAGGTATTTGTGGAAAATAAAAGCTTATAGGTGGGGGTAGCATATTGGCATTGATAGGCTGACTAACAGGAAGCAGAGAGTAGGAATACATGTGTCCTTTCCAGATTGGCAAGATGGAATAAGTCGTGTTACACAGAACATGCATGAAGTGCTGATGGCTAAAATCTGCTCCTATTCCATATGTTCATATGTGGGATGACTTTACTTTATAACCAACTCAATGTCACAGAGTGGGGGGGGTGGCGCAAAGATGCCATAACCTATTCTCTGTTGTAGTCATCCATATAAACAGCTCGTTCTTTGCAATGTGTTCCTGCCCAGAAACCACTTCAGTCACACCATGGTGTTAGTGTCAGCCCTGCCCACAAACTCAGAGACCAGCAGTGTCTCAATTTTTAGGCTGTTTCTCTCCAACAACAGTGAGCACTGACTCTCAGACACTGGAGACTGGCCCAACCTGCTGCAACCTCCAGTAAGAGGTAAGTCAGGATGTGAGGGGTTGTTTGATTATCAGCTGTGAACCTGTCTCCATGGCAACATCCTTCATTGCCCGAGGATGTGAGCCAGCTAGTGGCACTCACACACTGACTATCCCTTCCCTACCTCAGTGAAAACCTGGATATGTATACCACTGTCCACTGCAATGTGTACCCTGTACATCAGGGCTGGGTACACCACTGTCCACTGCAATGTGTACCCTGTACATCAGTGCTGGGTACACCACTGTCCACTGCAATGTGTACCCTGTACATCAGGGCTGGGTACACCACTGTCCACTGAAATGTATACCCTGTACATCAGGGCTGTATACACGACCGTCCGCTAGAATCTGTGTAACCCCTACATCAGCATTGTGTACACCACTGTCAACTAGAATCTGCGTACCCCCTGCATCAACACTGTGTACATCACTGTCCACTGGAATCTGTGCACCCTGTACATCTGAGCAGGGTACACCACCGCCCACTGGAATCTCTGCACCCTGTACATCAGGGCTGGGTACACCACTGACAACTGGAATCTGTGCACCCTGTACATCAGTACTGTGTACACTACTGTCCACTGTAATCTGTGCATCTTGTACATCAGGGCTGTGGACACCATGGTCCACTGGAATCTGTGCACCCTGTACACCAGGGCTGTGTACACCACTGTCCACTGGAATCTGTGGAACCTGTACATCAGGGCTGTGGACACCATTGTCCACTGGAATCTGTGCACACTCTATATCAGGGCTGTGTACAGCATCATCCACTGGAATCCACATACCCTCTACATCAGCACTGTGTACACCGTTGTCCACTGGGATCTGTGCACCCTGTACATCAGCACGGTGTACACCACTGTCCACTGGGATCTGTGCGCCCTGTACACCAGGGCTGTGTACACCACTGTCCACTGGAATCTGTGGAACCTGTACATCAGGGCTGTGGACACCATTGTCCACTGGAATCTGTGCACACTCTATATCAGGGTTAGGTACACCACTGTCCACTGGAATCTGTGCACACTCTATATCAGGACTGTGTACAGCATCATCCACTGGAATCCACATACCCTCTACATCAGCACTGTGTACACCGTTGTCCACTGGGATCTGTGCACCCTGTACATCAGCACGGTGTACACCACTGTCCACTGGAATCTGTGCACCCTGTACATCAGGGCTGTGTACACCATTGTCCACTGGAATGTGTGCACGCTGTACATCAGGGCTGGGTATACAACTGTCCATTGGAATCTGTGCACCCTGTACATCAGGGCTGGGTACACAACTGTCCACTGGAATCTGTGCACCCTGTATATCAGTGCTGGGTATACCATAGTCTGCTGGAATCTGTGTACCCTGTACATCAGGGCTGGGTATACCATTGTCTACTGGAATCTGTGCACCCTGTATGTCAAGGCTGTGTACACCACTGTCCACTGGAACCTGTGCACCCTGTACATCAGGGCGGCGTACACCACTGTCCATTGGAATCAGTGCACCCGTACATCAGGGCTGGGTACACCACTGTCCACTGGAATCTGTGCACACTCTACAATAGGGCTGTGTACAGCATCATCCACTGGAATCCACATACCCTCTACATCAGCACTGTATACACCACTGTATATTGGAATCTGTGTACTCCTTATATCACGTCTGTGTATAACACTGTCCTCTGGAGTTTGTGTACCTGTTGCACCAACGTCCACTGGAATCCAAGTATCTGGAGAATTGGGTGCACTTTTGATCTGTGTGTCTGAGGAAGGATATTCTGATTATGGAGTGAGTGAAACAAAGGATTACTTGTATCAGTACGTCGGAGTAGCCTGCTGGGGCACTTGAAGAGCTGGTACCCTACTCTCCTGGGATATTAGAACCTAGTTAGTTTAGCTTATAGGTATCAGTGTTATGTTGTAACAGTGATGCTATCAGCGAATAAAGAGGATGACTAAAATTAAACAAATCTGTCTGTAAGAGGGTTTTTTATTCCAGACTTGCAAAGAGTATGATCTCTGGAACGAACCTAGAGAGAGGCTTACAGGTCTGAGTCCATAAGGGATTCCCTGGGCCGTCTCAAATCTGTACTTGAAGGCCTACATCCTCGGGTCTTAAAGGCTTAGTTGCAGAGACAACAGAGACCTTGGTTATAATTTTCCCAAATTCCTCAGATTCTAGAAGGGTCCCAACTGATTGGAAAATAACAAATGTCATATTTTTTTCTCAAGAAAGTAGACAGGTTGCAGAAAGTAAGAAACTATCAGGGAAAGGGTAGGGAGCTAGTTAGGTTGCTCTTCCGAGGGACGGTGCAGAGTTTGATGGGCCGAATGGCCTCCCCCTGAAATTTAGAGATTCTATGATTCTACGATAAGCCACTGAGCCTAGTGTTTGTCATAAGGAGTGTTCTGGAACCCTCAGTTAAGGTTGTTTTTGCAGGATACTTAGGAAATCATGATTTGATTCAATAGAATCATGGTAGCTTAGTGAGAGGAAAATCAAATTTAAAGACTCTATAAACGCTTTTGGCACTACAAGATTAATGTGGATAGAGGGGATCTGACAGATGGTGGTGTACTTAGATTTCCAATGGCATTTGATAAGGTGCCACACAGGAGCACATGATGTACTGAGCAATACATCAGCATGGCTAGAGGATTGGTTAACTCACACGAAGCAGTCAGCAGGGATAAGCAGGTCATTTTTTGGTTGGACAGCCTAGCTCATGGAATGAAGGGCTTAGTGCTAGGTCCTCAGTAATTTACACTCTATGTTAAGGACTTTGGTAAGGGGATTGAACATGTGATGGTTACATTAGCCAATGACAGGTAGGAACAGAATGTAGAGAGTCTGCAATCAGATAAAGATGGATGATGTGAATTGGCAAACTTTGGCAGATACAGTGGAGCAGAGAAAAATGTTAACATATCCAACTCCGAATGGAGAATAGAAAAGCACAATTCAGTTTACAGATGTGAATGTAGAACGTAGAAGGTACAATTAGTGAGATTGTCATAGGGGTGGGACCCAGGGAGATAGTGAGGAAAGAGATCAATCTGAGACGGGTACAGTTGAGACCAGAAGTGAGTCAAACAGTCACGGCAGGCAGGGACAAGGTAGGATGAATAAATTAAACTGTATTTATTTCAATATAAGGGGCCGAACAGGGAAGGCAAATGAACTCAGGGCATGGTTAGGAACATGGGAATGGGATATCATAGCAATTACAGAAACGTGCCTCAGGGATGGGCAGGACTGGCAGCTTAATGTTCCAGGATACAAATGCTACAGGAAGG
>NC_057735.1:50404279-50405291 GCF_004010195.1 Chiloscyllium plagiosum
AGAATTAAGGAGAATCCAAAGGGGTTTTACAAATATATTAAGGACAAAAGGGTAACTAGGGAGAAAATACGGACCCTGAAAGATTAGCAAGGCGGCCTTTGTGTGGAGCCATAGAAAATGGGGGAGATACTAAATGAATATTTTGCATCAGTATTTACTGTGGAAAAGGATATGGAAGATATAGATTGTGGGAAATAGATGGTGACATCTTGCAAAATGTCCATATTACAGAGGAGAAAGTGCTGGATGTCTTTAAACGGGTAAAGGTGGATAAATCCCCAGGACCTGATCAGGTGTACCAGAGACCTCTGTGGGAAGCCAGAGAAGTCATTGCTGGGCCTCTTGCTGAGATATTTGTATCATCGATAGTCACAGGTGAGGTGCCGGAAGACTGGAGGTTGGCAAACGTGGTGCCACTGTTTAAGAAGGGCGGTAAAGACAAGCCAGGGAACTATACACCGGTGAGCCTGACCTCGGTGGTGAGCAAGTTGTTGGAGGGAATCCTGAGGGACAGGATGTAGATGTATTTGGAAAGGCAAGGACTGATTAGGGATGTGTAAACTAGGCTTTGTGCGTGGGAAATCATGTCTCACAAACTTGATTGAGTTTTTTGAAAAGTAACAAAGAGGATTGATGAGGGCAGAGCGATAGATGTGATCTGTATGGACTTCAGTAAGGCATTTGACTAAGGTTCCCCATGGGAGACTGATTAGCAAGGTTAGATCTCATGGAATACAGAGAGATGTAGCCATTTGGATACAGAACTGGCTCAAAGGTAGAAGAGAGAGGGTGGAGGTGGAGGGTTGTTTTTCAGACTAGAGGCCTGTGACCTGTGGTCAGCCACAAGGATCGGTGCTGGGCCCTCTACTTTTTGCCATTTACATAAATGATTTGGATGCGAGCATAAGAGGAACAGTTAGTAAGTTTGCAGATGACACCAAAATTGGAGATGTAGTGAACAGTGAAGAGGGTTACCTCAGATTACAACAGGATCTGGACCAGATGGGCCAAT
>NC_057735.1:50405296-50414383 GCF_004010195.1 Chiloscyllium plagiosum
GGAAGTGATGGAGGCTGGTACAATTGCAACATTTAAGAGGCATTTGGATGGGTATATGAATAGGAAGGGTTTGGAGGGATATGGGCTGGGTGCTGGCAGGTGGGACTAGATTGGGTTGGGATATCTGGTTGGCATGGACGGATTGGAGCAAAGGGTCTGTTTTCATGCTGTACATCTCTATGACTCTATGACACAAAAATTGGTGGCATTGTTACTATTGGGGAGATGGTATCAGGCTACAGTCTGATATTAATCAGCTGGTAAATTGGGCAGAGCATTTGCAGATGGAACTTAAGCCTACAGGTGTTAGGTGAGGCATTATGGGAGGTCGAATAAGGGAAGGGTATACAAAATGAATGATAGATCCCTAGGGAGTACTGGGGAACAAAGGGAGCTTGGTTTACAAGTCCACAGATCCCTGACGGTGTCAGCACAGGTAGACAAGGTGGTAAAGAAGGCAGACAAGATGCTTGCCTTCCTTAGCTAGGGCGTAGGGTATAGAAGCAAGGAAGGTTTCTTACAACTTTATAAAACACTGGTTAGGCCACAAATGGAATGCAATGTGGAGTTCTGATCATTACACTATTGGAAGTACGTGATTGCACTGGAGAAGGTGCAGAGGAGATTCACCAGGATGTTGCCTGGAATGGAAAGTGTTGATTATGAGGAGAGACTGGATAGGCTGGGTTTGTTTTTCTTAGAGCAGAGAAGGCTGATGGGTGATCTGATTGAGGTAGACAAAGTTATGAAGACATATGTTGGGTAGATTGTTCAGTATCTTTTCCCCATGCCAGACATGTCTAAGAGCAGAGGGAATAAGTTTGAGGTGAGGAGTATGTGGTTTAGTGAGGATCTGAGGGAAAAAGAAAAATGGGATTTTTTTACCTGAGAGAGTGATGGAGGCAGGTACTCTCACAACGCTTAAGAAGCATCTGGTTGAGTCGGCTATAGACAAACTGCAGGTAAATAGCATCAGTATAGTTTGGTGTCTGTTGGTCAGCATTAACATGGTGGACCAAATGTCTTAATGACTCTATAACCTGGTGAGACAGAGAGACCTTGGTGTCCTGGTCCATGAGTCAAACAAAAACGTTAGTCTGCAGGTACAATAAGTGATTTGGAAGCCAGATTGAATGCTGTTTATTGCAAGGGAAAATGGAATTGTAAAGTAGGGATGATTTACTACAACTATACAGAGCTTTGATGAAACTACACCTGGAGAATGGTGTACAGATTTGACCTGCCAGTTTGAAAAAAATATGATTTATTTCAGTGTAGTTCAGAAAAGTTCACTCGCCACCTGAAAGGCTTAGCCAATGAGAAAATGCTGGGCCTGCACCCATTTGTGTTTAGAAGAATGAGAGGTGATCTTATTGAAAAGTATGATTTTGAAGGGACCAGGTTGTATGGAAACTCAGAGGATAGTTCCTCTTGTTCAGGAAACTAATTGTAGGGGACATATTTTAATAATAAGCAATCTCCCTCTGAAGACAGAAATAAGGAGAATGTCGTTTTCTCAAAAGGATGGTTGGAATGTAGGATTCTCTTCCCCAGAAGGAAGTGATTTAATTCATTGGAGTAAATTGGAATTGCTCCACCATGGAGAAAGGAGCTCAATGATTCGCATGTCTCTGATAAGAGGTTAACACAACAGAAGAACATAAAAACTCTGCACCCCCTCCAGTGCCAGTACATCCTTTCTCAAGTAAGGTGACCAAAACTGCACGCAGTATTCCAGGTGTGGCCTCCCCAGCACCCTGTACAGCTGCAACATAACCTCCCTGCTTTTAAACTCAATCCCTTTAACAATGAAGGACAAAATTCCATTTGCCTTCCTAATTACTTGTTGTACACACAGACCAACCCTCTGTGATTCATGCACAAGGACACCCAGGTCCTCTGCACAGCAGCATGCTGCAACTTTTTACCATTCAAGTAATAATTCTTTTTACTGTTACTTCGAGCAAAATGGATGACTTGACATTTATTAACGTTGTATTCCATCTACCAGACCTTTGCCCACTCACTTAAAGTATCTATGTCCCTCTGGAAAGTTTCACAGTCCTCTGCACATTTTGGTCTCCATTCATCTTTGTGTCTTTTGCAAACTTTGACACACTACACGCGGTTCCCAACTCCAAATCATCTATATAAATTGTGAATAATTATGGTCCCAACACTGATCCCTGAGACACACCACTAGTTACTGTTTGCCAACCAGAATAGCACTCATTTATCCCCATTCTTTGCTTTGCGTTAGTCAACCAATCCTCTATCCATGCTAATATTTTACCCATAACACCATGCTTCTCTACGTTGTGCATCAGCCTTTTGTGCGGCACCTTATGGAAGGCCTTTTGGAAATCTAGGTACACCACATCCACTGGGTCCCCATTGTCCACCTTGCTCATAATGTCTTCATGGAATTCCAAAAGATTTGTAAGCATGACCTGCCCTTATGAACCCATGCTGCGTCTGCCTAATGGGACAATTTCTATCTAGATCCTTGCTATTTCTTCCTTGATAATAGACTCAAGCATCTTCCTCACTACAGAGGCTAAACTAACCAGTCTATAATTCCCCATCTTTTGTCTACCTCTCTTTTTAAACAGTGCTGTCACATTTGCTGTTTTCCAACCTGCTGGAACTGTCCCAGAGTCCAGCGAATTTTAGAAACTTACCACATGTGCACTTGTTATTTCTCTCACCACCTCTTTTAGTATCCTGGGATGCATTCTATCAGGGCCAGGAGACTTGTCTATACTTCACTCCAATAGGTTGCCCAACACTACCTATTGGTCAATTACTGGCCTGTTATTAGTGCCCTCCACTATGAAGACCGATATAAACTACCTGTTCAATGCCTCAGCCATTTCATCATATCCCATAATTAAATGCCCCTTCTCATCTTCTAAAGGACCAACGTTTACTTTAGCCACTCTTTTTCATTTTATATATTTATAGAAACTTTTCCTATCTGTCTTTATATTCTGTGTTAGGTTTTTTCTCGTGTTCTGTCTTACTTTTCTTTATAGCTCTTTTTATGGCTTTCTGTTGATCTTTAAAGTTTTCCCAATCTGCTAGTTTTTCGCTGATCTTGGCCACTTTGTATGCCTTCTCTTTCAATTTGATAGCCTCCCTTATTTCCTTCAACACTGATGGCAGATTACCCTTTTTCTGACAGTCCTTCCTTTTCACTGGGATATACTTCGCTGAGCACGTTGAAAAATTGCTTTGAAAGTCCTCCATTGCTCATCAACTGTCCCACCATAATATCTTTGATTCCAATCTACTTTTGCCAAGTCCTCCCTCATTCTATTGTAGTCTCCCTTGTTTAAGCACAGGACCTTAGTTTGGATTTTATCTTCACACTCTCCATCTGTGTTCTAAATTCAACGATACTGTGATTACTCCTTCCAAGAGGATCCCAAGAGGTCATTAATTATTCCTGTCTCATTACCCAGGACCAGATCTAGGATAGCTTGCTCCCTCGTTGGTTCCATTACATACTGTTCAAGAAAACTATCGCGGATACACTCAACAAACTTCTACTCAAGGCTACCCTGACTGAGCTGGTTCAACCAATCAACATGGAGATTAAAATCCCCCATGATAGTTGCCGTACAATTTTTACATGCATTAGCTATTTCCTTGTTTATTGCCCATCCCAATGTGATGTTATTATTTGGTGGCCTATAGACTACACCTATAGTGACTTGTTCTTCTTAGAATTTCTAATTTCCACCCAAATGGATTCAGCTTTATTCTTCATAGAACCTATATCATCTCTCAGCACTGCCCTGATGCCGTCCTTGAATATCAGAGCTATATCACCTCCCTTACCTTTCTGTCTGTCCTTCCGAATAGTCTGATACCCCAGAGATTTAACTCCCAGTTGTGACCACCCTGTAACCATGTCTCTGTAATGGCTACCAAATCATATTCGTTCATGATGATGTGTACTGTTAACTCTTCAACCTTGTTACGAATGCTATAAGCATTCAGATAAAGTGCCCTTATGCTAATTTTCATCCCCTCAAGATTTCCAACATCTCTAATAATATCTCCTGAGTTATCCTGCATTTTTACTTCTTTCACAGTCTACCTTGTTGTTAAACCCACCTGTACACATGCTCACCTGCTGCTTTCCTTTTTATTTCCCATTATTTCCTGTCATTTTCACATTCCCTTCCTTCCGACTCACGAGCTTAAATCCTAGTGACCACCCCATTTATCCTTTTCGCTGGAACACCAGTTCCAGATCAGTTCAGGTGGAGACTGTCCCATCGGTACAGATTCTTTCTGTTTCAAAACTAATGCCAATGCCCCAATTAAATGGAACCCCTCTTTCCCACACCTGTTCCTTAGCCACGTGTTTACTTCCCTAAGCCAATTTGCATGTGGTTTGGGCAGTAATCCAGAGATTATAACCCTTGAGGACCAGTTGCTTAATTTTGTTCTAGTGCTGATAATTTCCAAAAAGGTCCCCCTTCCTCGCCTTGCCTATGTTAAGGTCATTTCTATTCTTCAGTTTCAACATTGTATAAACATTGGTGGATTCTCAGTAAATTATATGAAAGGCAATACAAATGAATAATATAATGAATTAATCCATTCAAATTCATTAAGGATGGCAGAACAAGTGATGTGTCAAGGCTGCAGCATGTGGGAGCTCCTGCTAATGTAGTCAAGAGCACACTTGTCTACACTGAGCATTTAAAGAATGAGCAGTTTTGGCTGGAGGCTGAACTACGGACATTGCGACACATTAAGGAAAGGAGAATTTTACCTGGTTTCTTTGTAACAGGAGGCAATCACACCACTTAGGACAGGGGACATCAATTTTAGTCAGTAGTCATGGATGGGAGGGTATGACTGTGAGTGAGCCAGAAAGGGGAGTCAGAGGGCAAGAGTATCAGCGGGAGCTGGATGAGCACTTGAACATCATAACATTCAAAGGTATGGCCAAGTGCTGGCAAATGGGATCAGGTTGAAGATCAGGTGTCACTTAGATGTTGGTGCAGACTGTGCACTATATAATTTTATGATTCTATTCTGTGATTCAGGATTTGACATTCTCTCAGTTTGTTTGGATAAGAATGGAAGCTGCAGGGTAGATGTGCTAACTAACCACGGTACCACGGCACCAAGGCATCACGGCATCATGGCACTACTGCACCATGGCACCATGGCACCACCGCACCACGGCACAGGAAACCATTCAAGTGGAGGAGCAACAATGTACTAGCAGGAGATAGTACAATGAGGGGGATTGGCACCATTCTCTGTAGCAAAAGCGAGAGACCAGATGGTTCGGGGCATCTTCTCAGGGACTGTAAAATAAGTTGCAGTGGGAAGGCAATGTTGTGGCCCATGCCTCTGCTCGTCTGATAGCCATTCAGTACCCATGAGAATGGCCTCAACCGGGACCTTGGGTTCATGTCACACTATAGGTGACTCCAATACACTATACACTCTCTCACACACACACACAAGCACACATACACACTCTTACATGCTCACACTCTCACACAGACCCTCTCTCATACACATGCTCTCTCAGACACATACACCCCCCACACTCACACACACAGACACCCTCTCACAGGCTTATACTCCATCACATTCACGCACACTACCAAGCACACACACATTAAAAAACACACTCTCTGACGTACACTCACACTCACATGCACACACACACTCTCTCTCTCCCTCACATACACACACATATAGGTCTATGGGGTGAATTTGCATTTGCAGAATTGTAGATACATTGTATTTTTGCTCAAAAAGCACACAACCTGCAGGCAGTCAATGCAGGCAGTTAATCCATATACCGTTTTAGAAATTCCTACTTTGAAAATAGAACCAGTTTGACTCAAGACAGGGATATAGACAGACTGTAACCTCACACATTTAATATATTGTCTGAGCTGAGATGACACCTTTTTGTTATAAAACCTTAAGTTATCTTGAGGTGGTGACTTAAAAGAAGTTCTGAGATTTACATATTAGTGAACTGAAATCTGCAACCCATTCTAAAAGATGAAAGACTTAACAGCAATCTAGGTTTTCAATATATCGTTGTAATTGCATAACACTGTGATCTTTTGCTATAAATTCTGTGTCTTATGATCCTGCCTCACTAGTTACCTGATGAAGGTGCAGCACTCTGAAAGTTAGTACTTCCAAATAAACCCGAGAAAAGCTCAGCAGTTCAGGCAGTTTCGTCGATTTTCCTGCTCCCCGGATGCTGCCTGACCTGCTGTGCCTTTTCAGCGCCACTCTAATCTTGACTCTGATCTCCAGCATCTGCAGTCCTCACTTTCGCTTTCCAGATAAACCTGTTAGACTATAATCTGCTGTTGTGTGATTTTTAACGTACTGCTGGAGGTCAGTCATCTCATCTCCAGGACATCTCTGCAAGATCTCTTGCTCAGGGTAGTGTGCAAGACTTAGCTATCTTCAGTTGCTTTGATGATCGTCCCCCAAGATAAGGTTAGAATGGGGACGTTCACTTATGATTGCACAATGTTCAGTACCATTCATAACTCCTCAGATCCATGTCCAAATACAGCAAGTCCTGGACATTATTTAGGCTTGATCTTCCAAGTGTCAAATAAAATTTGCAACACACACGTAATCATTTCCAATAAGAGAGAATCTAACCATTGTTCCTGGACACTCAGTGGTATCACCTTCACTGAATCCCCTACTAACAACATTCTGTTTAACCAGGTGCAGGTAACAGGCTAGGAATTTAGTATCAAGTAACTCATCTCCTGACTTCCCAAGTGAACCATCTTCAAGACACAAGTCAGGAATGTGATGGAATATACCTGGATGGGTGCCGCTCCAACAACCCTCAAGAAACTTGACAGCATCCAACAGAAAGCAGCTCATTTGCTTGGCACCAAATCGACAAACGTCCACTCCCACTGTCCACTCAGTAGCAGCAGCTTGTACGTTTCAGCAAAAGCCTGAGACAGCACCTTCCAACTCATGACCAATTCTGTCTTGAAGGACAAGGGCGATACATACGTGGATTTCCCTTCAAGACACTCACCCATCTGACTTGGAAATATATCACCGTTCCTTCATTCTTGCTAGAATCTCCTCCCTAACAGTATTCTGAGTCTACCTACAGTAAGTGGACTGCAGTGGTTCAGGAAGGCAGCTCATAACCACCTTTTGAAGGGAACTAGGGACAGACAATAAATGCTGGCCCTGCCAGCAACATCCACAACCCATGAGTGAATTAACAAATAGACCAATCCCCTACTTGTTGTCAATCAAGTCTCCCTTCACCCAGAAAATGGTGAACCTGTGGAATTCTCTGGCACAGCAAGCTGTTGAGGCCAAAACTTTGAATGTTTTCGAGAAGATAGATAAAATTCTTAGGGCTAATGGGATTAAAAGGTGTGGGGAAAAGGCAGGAGCAGAGGTGAATGATCAGATACTATCATATTGAATGGTGGAGTCAACTTGAAGGGCTGAATGGCCTACTCCTATTCCTATTTTCAATGTTTCTACAACTCTTCAGCTCCATCACATTTGCAAACGATAGTTCAACTAATACTGGAACCAGCCACTGTGTAAAAAAGTACTTTGAGTGGGTGTCAAGACATGCAACAATCCCAGTAATCCTTGGTTTTTAAAACAGTTCTTCTCCCATTTCAGTCCACATTCAAAACAAATAAAAAAAAAGTGTTTACAACTAGTATGGGGTGTGGTGGGGGGTTACATATTAGCATGGATAAAAAGTTGGCTAGCAGGCAAAAAAAAGGGAGCATGCATAAATGGCACAAAATCTCTATTCCTGATGAAAGGCTTTTGCCCGACACATCAATTTTCCTGCTCCTCGGATGCTGCCTGACCTGCTGTGCCTTTCCAGAACCACTCTAATATAAATGGCATAAATGCCAATCTTTGATTGGCAGGATGTAACAAATGGAGTAGAGCAAGGGTCTGTGCTTGGCCTCAACATTTTATGATGTATATCAGTGACTGAGATGAGGGGAGCGAAGGCGTCGTAGCTACACTTGCAGATAACATGAAGTGGAACAGTATGTTATGAAGTAGCCTGGATAGGTTGAGTCGATGAAACTAATCTGGCAAATGGAGTATAACTGGGAAAGGTAAAGTTGTTCGCTGGCAGGAAGAATGAAAAAGCAGAATATTATTTAAATGGAGAAGGACAGCAGAATTTGAAGGTGCCGAGGAATTCAGGCCTGCTGCATACTTCCATCAAAACTCAGCACACGCTCAATGAAAAGCAGTTCTGGTCTCCTTCCTATCAGGAAGATGTTGTGAAACTTGAAAGGGTTCAGAAAAGATATACAAAGATGTTGCCAGGGTTGGAGGATTTGAGCTATAGGGAGAGGTTGAATAGGCTGGGGCTATTTTCCCTGATGTGTCGGAGGCTGAGGGGTGACCTTATATAGATTTATAAAATCATGAGGGCATGGATAGGATAAATAGACAAGGTCTCTTCTCTGGGGTGGGGGAGTCCAGAACTAGAGGGCATAGGTTTAGGGTGAGAGGGGAAAGATATAAAAGAGACCTAAGGGCAACTTTTTCACACAGAGTGTGGTGCACATCATGGAATGGGCTGCCAGAGGAAGTGGAGGCTAGTACAACTGCAACATTAAAAGGCATTTGGATGGGTATATGAATAGGAAGGATTTGGAGGGATATGGGCCGGGTGCTGGCAGGTGGGACTAGGTTGGGTTGGGATATCTGGTTGGCATGGACAAGTTGGACCCAAGGGTCTATTTCCGTGCTGTACATCTCTATGAGTCTATGACTCTATAACAGCATCTTCCTTTATGTTCAGGGACCCTGCAGTCTTCAGGACTCAACAGTGAGTTCAATAACTCAGGGGCCTGATCACACCCCAACACCTGGTGCTGTCATGACATAGCTTCAAGCACAAGATGGTTAAAAACAATGACTGCAGATGCTGGAAACCAGATTCTGGATCAATGGTGCTGGAAGAGCACAGCAGTTCAGGCAGCATCAAGGAGCTTCAGCAAAATCGACGTTTTGGGCAAAAGCCCTTCATCAGGAATAAAGGCAGAGAGT
>NC_057735.1:50417340-50430137 GCF_004010195.1 Chiloscyllium plagiosum
GCTTCAGCAAAATCGACGTTTCGGGCAAAAGCCCTTCATCAGGAATAAAGGCAGAGAGCCTGAGGGGTGGAGAGATAAGCTAGGGGGGGGTGGGGGGGGGGAGAGAGTAGCATAGAGTACAATGGGTGACTGGGGGAGGAGATGAAGGTGATCACCCATTGTACTCTATGCTACTCTCTCCCCACCCCCACCCTCCCCTAGCTTATCTCTCCACGCTTCAGACTCTCTGCCTTTATTCCTGATGAAGGGCTTTTGCCCGAAACGTCGATTTTGCTGAAGCACCTCAATGCTGCCTGAACTGCTGTGCTCTTCCAGCACCATTGATCCAGATTCAAGCGCAAGATACCAATTTTCACCCATTCTAAGCTCTCATCACTCATTCAGCTTCTGTTCTGTCTTGGTTCATTATCAACCATCCCCTTGTCACCCTACCCCTTTTAGATCTCACTCTCTGGACTCTGTCTCCACCTATCTGCTTACTTCCCCCTCCTCCATCAGGATAAATACTACCTTTCTTTAGTTGCTAACAGTTCTTATGAAGAGTTATCCGACTCAACTCAGCTTTCTCCCCACAGATGCTGCCAGACCTGCTAAGTTTCTCAAACACAGTTTTGGTCGCCTTATTTAAAGGAAGTAAGTAAATACATTGGACATAGTTCATTTCAGTAGATTATCAGATTGATACCCGAAAATGTAGGTTGTCGGTGTGAGGAAGAGATGGACAGACTGAGCTTGATTCCAGCGGAAATTAGAGAGTTTAATGACGTAATTAATGCGTAAAAGTTTCTGAAAGGTCTTGATAAGGTGGACTGGAAATGATGTTCCTCTGGTGGGCAAGTGCAGAACCAAGAAGCACTGCGTAAAATTGGCCTTTCAAGGCCAATTTATACGAACCCTCAGTGTGGAACTCTGTTTTTGAAGGGGTTGGGGGCGGGGTCATTGAATAATTTTACGATGGATTGATTCTTTTTGGGGAAAGATTTAATGTTTCGAGTCCAATGTCTCTTCCTCATACTGGACTAGAAACATTAACTCTGGTTCTCTCTCAACTTCTGGCTTTAGTTCAGAATTCCAGCATCGCAGTATTTCGAGTGGATGGATTCCTGTTGGTCAGGGTTATCTGGGGTTGATGGAATGTGGAAGTCAAATACACAATCGGGTCTTATTGAATTGTGGAGCAGGCTTGAGGGGCTGAATGGCCTCTTCTGCTCCTAAGACCCTCTACCGCCCCCGCCTCCCTTCCCAACTGTATATAGCATTTCCTCTGTTTCCTTTGCTCTCTTGTTATCCCTGTCCCCTCTTCCTTCGCCCGCCTCTCCCCTCCCTCTCTTTTTCTGTCCTGTTTCACCCCTCCTCAATCTCTCTCTCTCCCTCCCCTTATCCCTCCCTCTGTCTCTCCCCTCCCCTCCCCTCCCTAGTGCTCCTCCTGCTCTCGGGCTGGCTCGGTTGTCTTGTGTGGAGACTGTTCCGAGCTGAGGTGCGGGGCTCCTGCGGGGGGGCTCTAACGCCGTCACCATGGGCAGTGTCTCGGGCGGAATGAGGTGCATGAAGTATCTGTTGTTCACATTCAACCTCTTCTTCTGGGTGAGTGACCGGGGAGAGGGCGAAGGAGAAATAGAAAGGGGATCGGAGAGGGAGGGATAGAGACAGGCAAGTTACAGAGCGGTGGTGCACCGAATGCAGTTCTTCGGCCCTTCGCCTGCCTGCTTGCCGGCTCTGTGAGAGCGAGAGCCCGCTGATGTTATTTGCCCACAAGCGGCTCCTGCAGTCACCTGTGAGAGTTTCCACTGAGCCCGATCAAACGGGCTGCAGTACGTCTTCCCCATGTTTTCTAGGCAGTTTTCAAAGTATTTACCTGAACTCCGTTTCATCTGGTTCAGGTACAGCTCCTTGCAACAGTACCAAATCATTAGGAGCTAATGTATTGTTTCTGGACTTCTCTCTCTAATCTCAGCTCTCAGTCCCAGCATCTTCACTGAGCCGTACTCCCTCCTCCCTACTCAGTTCAGTCAATCACCTCCACCACCTTAACCAGGAGGGCACTGCTGAGGCTGTATAAGGCTCTGGTCAGACTGCATTTGGAATAGGTAAAAACAATGACTGCAGACGCTGGAAACCAGATTGTGGATTAGTGGTGCTGGAAGAGCACAGCAGTTCAGGCAGCATCCGAGGAGCAGTAAAGTCGACGTTTCGGGCAAAAGCCCTTCATCAGGAATAAAAGGATGAAGGGCTTTTGCCCGAAACGTCGATTTCGCTGCTCCTCGGACGCTGCCTGAACTGCTGTGCTCTTCCAGCACCACTAATCCAGAATGCATTTGGAATATTGCAAGCAGTTTTAGGGCTCACATCTAAGGGAGGATGTGTGGCTTTAGAGAGAGTTCCAAGTGGGGTTTACAAGAATGATCCTAGGACTGAAGGGCTTGTTATATGAGGCGTGGTTGAGGACTCTGGGTCTGTCGTCGGTGGAATTTAGAAGGATGGGGTTTGGGGGGATCTTATTAAAATTTACAGAATACTGAGAAGCCTGGTAGAGTGGTTGCGCAGAAGACGTTTCCTCTAGTAGGAAGGCTAGGACCCGAGGGAACAGCCTCAGGGTGAGGGTAGTGAATCTGTGGAACTCATTGCTGCAGATGGTTGTGGAGGCCAAGTCATTGAGTGTATTTAAGACAGAAGTTCTTGATTAGTAAGGGGGTCAAGGCAAGAGAATGGAGGTTGCGAAACATACTGAATGTCAGAGTAGACTTGATGGACCAAATGGCTTAGTTGTGCTCCTATATTTTATTGTCATAAGGTTCTTCCTACATTTGCTGTAGAAATGGACAAACACTGAGCTGTAACCTAACCAGCGTTTAATAATTTGTAAAAAAGAACTTCCTTCTCACATGGTCCTGCTGTCTTCAATGGTTTGTGAAGATCCACTTGCTGATCTTCCTGGTCCTGCACTTCCTCACTTGTCTCTTCTGAAGGTGAGGTTCACACTTCTCCATTAGAGTAAATGCACCGCGTATCTGTCCATTTCACCATCTTCACAAGCATCTTCGAGATGATAAAACGCTGACTGTTTCCAATGTTCTTTCTAACAGGTTTAATTGAGGCATTCAAGAGGGTCTTGAATGATTATATGGATAGAAATAATGTGCATGGGGAAAAAGCAGGAGATGGCAGGAGGTAATGATGCTCATTTGAAGAGCTGGCATAGATTTGATGGACTGAATATCTAATGCTATGCTGTGATGGTGTTTCCAGGTCCAATTTTCAGTAGCTGTAGCATTTCAGACCTACTAAAGTCTATAGCTATGCTTTCATACACTGCTGCATGTTGAAGGTCTGAAAAACAACTTTTCAGCAGTGAACTCTGCTTTCTGTCTCGAGTCTATTAATAACAAATGTGTGGGATTTTGTCATTTGGAAGTCTGTATCTCCTGATGAAAACCGTTTCCTTCACTAGTCATGTCTTTTCCGAACACTCCTTAAGTATTCTTATTACTGCCACTAGTTTGAGGAGAGACTGGCCTGTATTCGCTGGTGTGAAAAATATAATGAGAGGAGATCTTATTGAAATGTATAAAATTCTGACAGGTCTGGACAGACAGGATGCAGGGATGATGTTTCCCCTGGTGAGGTGGATCCAGACAAGTGATCATAGTTTCAGGATACAGGGCAGGCCATTTTGTACTGAGAATCTTCAAGTCATACATTACAGAAAAGGCCTAAACCTGTCAAGTCTGTGCTGTTAAAACCACATGAAATCTACAGCAGTTCCATTTTCCATACCAGGTCCACAGTTCTGAATGTTATGACACTTCACTACTCATCCAAGTACTTTTTAAAGTTTGTGAGGTTTCCTAACTCAGTTATCCCCCCACCCTCCACCTGCCCCAGGCAGTGCATTCCAGACCCTTAACACCCTTTGGTGAAAAAGATTTTCCCCAAATCCCGACTAAACCTGTCTTTCACCTTGAGCTGAGGAGACATTTCTTCATGTGGAGGGCAGTGAGCCCATGAAACTTTCTACCCAGAAGGCTTTGGAGGCCAAGTCACTGAATATATTTAAGAAGGCAATAGATTTCTAGAAGCTAAAGGTATGGGGAGAGAGTGGGAGTATGTTGTTGAGATAGAGGGTCAGCCATGATCATGTTGGATAGTGGAGCAGGCTCAAAGGGCTGAATGACCTCCTCCCTTTTCCTATCTTCCAATTTTTGTCACTTCATTCCAAATAATTTGCTTTAATGCGCCCTATCTTATGGCAATGAAAACATAGTGGTTTATTTTCTATATTATTTTGGAACAGTTTCAGCCTTCTACCTAAGCCACTTCCTTGCCAATTCCACCAGTACCTCTGTTGGTTTCCATGTGACAACTTATGAACCCTCAGCTGACTGTGCAGAATATCATGTATAACCACCTCTTTGACTTTAGATATGTGACTTTTTTCAAGTAGAATTTAAGTGTTACTAGAGTGCTATTCCCAAATTTTTCTATAATCATCATTTTTGTCACATTTTTAAAAGTTTGCCATAATTTTAACAAAAATAATCTTGATATTTCTTTATCCTTAGTGAATTCAACATGCTGGACTGGGTTTCATCTTTTCTGGTCTGAATTTTAATTGGGTAAACTGCAGAAACAAGCTGCCACAGTTCTCTTTGTTTTATAATATAAAAAATGTTCTTCTGAAAGACGAGAATAAACATTCATCACTTTAATAGTTAGTAGCACAAGAGTCTTAGGAGTGCTTTGGCCACTTAAAGTTTTTAGCAACTTTCTCAAACAAGAGAAAGTATCTGGCTACTTCTCTTTAGGAACTGAAGAAAGATTTTTGGTTAATTCTAACTTCCAAATGGAATTTCCCTCCTCATCTGAAGCACTAGACTCACTTGCTTGTCATAACCTCAGTTTTTCTTTTTCTATTTCATGATTTCTCATTTGTTTTTTGCCTTAAAGTTAAGCTCAAACATTTCCTTCCCCTGTCTACCTTAAACTTTGTTTCTATCTCAAGTTCTGTAACTGAATTCTGCTCAACTCACGCTATGTTTCACCTGTTTTAAATTCTTCCTCTTCTGATCCCGGATGGTATGCTTTCACCTTAATTGCATCTGCTTTTTAAATCACAAAAACAGAAATTGCTGGAAAAGCTCAGCAGGTCTGGGAGCATTTGTGAAGAGAAATCAGAGTTAATGTTTCGGGTCAGATGACCCTTCCTCACAACAGTTTCAGCAATTTCTGTTTCTGTTTTACAGCATCCGCAGTTCTTTTGTGTCTTCTGCTTTTTTAGTCCCTGTTTTTTAACTACAAGTTTTCTGCTAATGCTCTTAATTTGGTCTGGTCATTGTTTTTGAATCACTCAGGGAAAGATCTGAGTAAAAATTATAGGAACTGACAAATCCATTTTGATTTTCAATATGTACAGTTCACCATGAAAATCTTAGCAAGTCCAAACTCTAGCAAGTCCGAACATTCATATTGAGGCAAAGATTACAAGCCCTGCTTGAATCCCTAAATCATGTTTTGATCCCAGATCAGATCACCAAATTAATTGTTATGATTCCAGAAGAGATCACAATTGCAACATTTTAAGAGGCATTTGGATTGGGTATATGATTAGGAAAGGTTTGGAGGGATATGGGCCGGATGCTGGCAGGTGGGACTAGATTGGGTTGGGATATCTGGTTGGTCTGGATGGGTTGGACCGAAGGGTCTGTTTCCATGCTGTACATCTTTATGACTCCATATATGAAGATGTGATTGGGTCATATTCAGAATAAAGTCACACAGTCTGTGGTTCTGAACAAACAATAATGTTTGATTATAAAAATTATAGCACTAACACAGTCCTCAATATATGTACAACTCATTTCTAACACTCAAAATGAATTAGTATGTGATAAACATGGGTAATTGACTGTGAGCAAACACCTCACAGCACATTTTGAAATGTCAAATATGATCAGGAGATTCTTTGGATTTCTCAGTAACATACCCTGGATGTTACAACACCTGGATTCATCAAATCTCATTATACTTCACACAAGATTATAAATCTTCACTCTTGCCGATTTGGTCTTGAAGAGCTGCTCCATTATGGACTTGCTCAAAGATGGCTCCAGTTCTATTCACTCACACTCCTATCTTCAGTCTACATTCTCATGGAATCCAAACACTGTATTCCAGTACTTATCTACAGGCACAACTCCAGCTTTTCACTGACAGCTAGTTTCACTGAACTGAAATGTTCCTGTGTTTGTGTTCCATGAAGGACAGTGCAACAATAATAAATAAAAAGCTTATGAAAAAAGGAAGGCAGAAACTTTCTTGTGTTTTTAAAATTAATGTATTTTTCTAATCAACCTATTCAGAGATGCGAGAATACACCTCTGGAGTAGCTGGGACTTGACTAGAGGACTCTCTGGGGCAGGGCAGGGACTCTACCATCCTGCCACATGAGGGCCAACTTTCTTAGGTATTCCAATGCTTAGTTGTTGACCAATTCCTAGAACATCCCATGAGTTCTGACAGCATTGAGCCACCCAACTGATCTCAGGTTCTCACCTGAGTCCCCTATGCAGAAACTGTGCAGTTCAGCTGCTTTCATAACAGTACAGTCAACTGCTGCACTCCTAGAATGGAGCAACATCCCTTTCCCCTCTCCTTCCCATACTGTCTGACCTTCAGATTGTGTCTGTCACTCTTGTACTTCTGTTCATTGACTGCCTCCCCTGCACAGTCCTGAGTGACCTATTAAAAACCTTTACAATATGTCACACTCCTACCACTGGGCAGAATTGTCCGTTATTGCCTAAAGAGTCAAAAGTGTGGCGCTGGAAAAAGCACAGCAGGTCAGGCAGCATCTGAGGAGGAGGAGAGTCGACGTTTCAGGCATTTGGTGATTGTGATGGATTGGTGGGGAGGGTGGAGTGGATAAGTGGGAAGGAAGATGGAAAGGTAGGTCAGGTCAAAAGGGCAGTGCTCAGTTGGAGTGCTGGATCTACGATGAGGTGGGGTTGGGGAGATTTGGAAACGGGTGAAGTTAATGTTGATGCGGTGTGGTTGTAGGGTCACAAGGCGAAAGATGAGGCGTTCTTCCTCCACTTGGCAGGTGACTTTGATTTGCGGTGGAGGAGAGGTAGGATTTGCATGTCCTTGGGGGAATGTGAGGGGGAGTTGAAGTGGTTGGCCACAGGATGGTGGGGTTGTTTGGTGTGTGTGGGCAAGAGATGTTCCCTGAACCGTTATAAATTTTAGAACCGAGAGTACTCTGAATGTTACACTCTGTGAGAAAGTGGCTTCCCTGGTACATATGGAGAGAACAAAAAGGATTTTATTGTAATACACACCATTAAATATACTCACTATGTTGACCTTCTGCACTACTTCTTCAAGAAGTTCAGTGAGTTCGTCAGACATGATTGAAGTAAACAAATCACACAGTTTCTCATTTACTGACACACCATTCTCCAAGTATGAATTATTTTCATTTCTGCTCTGAAGAATTTTGTCAAGACTGCTCCTCACCCCAGTCAATCTGTCCCCTCGCCCCGGTCTATCTGTCCCCTCACCCTGGTCAATCTGTCCCCTCACCCCAGTCTATCTGTCCCCTCACCCTGGTCTATCTGTCCCCTCGCCCCGGTCTATCTGTCCCCTCGCCCCGGTCTATCTGTCCCCTCACCCCGGTTTATGTGTCCCTCACCCTGGTCAATCTGTCCCCTCACCTTGGTCTATGTGTCCCTCACCCTGGTCAATCTGTCCCCTCGCCCCGGTCTATCTGTCCCCTCACCCCGGTCTATGTGTCCTTCACCCTCGTCCCGGTCTATGTGTCACTCACCCTCGCCCCGGTCTACGTGTCCCTCACCCTCGCCCTGGTCTATGTGTCCCTCACCCTTGCCCCGGTCTATGTGTCCCCTCACTCCGGTCTATGTGTCCCCTCGCTCCAGTCTGTGTCCCCTCACCCCAGTCTATCTTGACCTCACCCTCGTTGATCTGCCCCTCATCCTGGTCAATCTGTCCCCTCACCCCGGTCAATCTGCCTCTCACCCCAGTGAACTTGCCTCTGACCCTGGTCGATATGCATCTCACCCCAGGTCGATCTGTCCATCACCCTGGTCTACCTACACCTCACCCTGGTCTATATGTTCCTCATCCTGGATTTCTGGCTTGTCTCACCCATATCTGGCTGACCTACTGCTTGCTGATCTGTTGCAGAATTTATTCTTTTCCCTTCTCTTTGAAGGGAACAGAGGTGTTTATTATCTTCCAACGTCTCTCAACGTGCCCCATTTTGAAGATCAATGAGATAAATGATGCAAATCTGCCACAATTTCCATTCTCACTTCCCGTGGAATCTCATCTGAACTTTGTTGCATTTCTACAAATCCATTACACTTTATTTTTTTCATGTGATTTGGGAGTCTGGCAAGTCCTGTTTGTAGTCTCACCAGGTTGGAACTTGTAGCTTTAGGTATGTCTGGTGCTACTGCTGGTTTCGTCACCTACGCTCCCGACTAAACCAGAGGTGGATGGAAATGGTAGACATGTTGAGCCAATGAGGTTACAGATTCCGGGTGAATACCAGATTGTTGCTGTTGGTTCCCAGTACCTTATGGATGCCCAATCTTGAGTTGCTCGATCTGTTTGAATGCCATCCCAAGATAATGTTACACAGTACAATGGTGTTTAATATGGAAGAACACTGTGTAATGAATTGAACTATTTTTATCTGATCCTACATATATACCAACGCCTCCTTTATTGTGATGTTGGCAACATCCTGTTCTTTAGTGAAAACAGATGCAAAATATTCAGTTTTTACCTCAGTTATGGTGTATGCTTCCACAAAAACATTTCCTTTTGGTCCCCAATTGACCTCACCCTTCCCTTGTCAGCCCTTCAACTGATTCAATGTTTATAAAAAGGTTATTGAGTTGCTTTTATCTACACAATTCTCAGTAACTGTTACTTTATTATCTTTACCCATTTTCTCTCTTTTTGTGGTTGGTTCTGTAATGCATTACAAACTGGACATGTCATCACTTTTTTTCTGTTTCATTTGGGAGCTCTCACTTGGGTATTCCAATTTGACCTTTCACTCTGGTATTTTACAGACTGGTTTAGGAAAGTCTCCCATTATCACTACTCTATAGGCATTGCATCTTTCTGCAATTTGCTGTGAATTTTCATCTCTCAGCCCTGTTCACTGTTTGGTAGATACCCACTAGTGTTTGATAGTTCCTTATCTGTATGATGTTGATGCTACTGTATGTCGTCCAGCATCCAGGCAGTGTGGTATATTCATTCAATTGTGTGACTTCCTCCTCCTTTCTCCTTCTTTATCTTTCTTAAACATATTGGAACCAGGAATTTTCAATCCAATCCCATGTAGTATTAAGCTACTCAATGACAGACTTGCAGGAAGTCTCCAAAAATTGACACTAGTTTTAAAAGCTTTGAATTGTTTCAACTTTATTATAAATCTGACTATTGAACTCTAGTGTAATTAACAAAACACTTCTGTATCATTTTAAAAGTCTTTTATTTACATAAAATATTCTCAGATCCTCTGACTAGAACCCTTAATTTTTGTGGTGAATCTGGTCTCAGTTGTGTGGATAAAACACCATTGTTCCCACTTCTAAACAAGTTATGAAGAGTTATGAAAATCGAATTTGTAATTTCTTTTATTTTGAATATAAAATTCGAGCTTTAGAAATTAATTTGAGTTTGAAATTAAATGAAAGTTTTTGATGTCAGGTAAATCGAAACAGCTGGTTATTAATCAGGTAAACCCAAAGTAGAGTCAAGTCAGCATGTGTCATTAATTAACCTATTTTCTAATTACTTAGAATATCAGAGTTGATAGTGAAGAAAATCAGTGGACTGACTCAAAGTTAACAGCAAACTGCTTCTTGCCAGACTGAAGAAATGCTGTCCAGAGGCTATTGTTAACGTATCCAAAGGCCAGAGGCAGTTTGGTCATCTAACCCGCCCATTACAGAGTCAGTTTCAGTTCAAAAATAATTCATTGTACAATATAACAGTCCTGAAGGTGCATTCACTTCGAGACATAGAGCCATGTACAACACACAAACAGACCCTTCGGTCCAACTCGTTCATGCCGACCAGATATCCTAACCTAATCTAGTCCCATTTGCCAGCACTTGGCCCATATCCCTGTAAACTCTTCCTATTCATATACCCATCCAGATGCCTTTTAAATGCTGCAATTGTACCAGCCTCCACCACTTCCTCTGGCAGCTCATTCCTTACATGCACCACCCTCTGCATGAAAAAGTTGCCCTTTAGGTCTCTTTGCTATCTTTCCCCTCTCACCCTAAACTTATGCCCTCTAGTTCTGGACTCCCCCTCCCCAGGGAAAAGACTTTGTCTTCAAAGTTTGTGAGAAGATTTGTAGCTCGGGTGCTCGTTGTTGTGGTTCTGTTTCGCCGAGCTGGGAATTTGTGTTACAGACGTTTCGTCCCCTGTCTAGGTGACATCCTCAGTGCTTGGGAGCCTCCTGTGAAGCGCTTCTGTGATGTTTCCTCCGGCATTTATAGTGGTTTGTCTCTGCCGCTTCCGGTTGTCAGTTCCAGCTGTCTGCTGCAGTGGTTTTGTCTATTTATCTATCCATGCCCCTAATAATTTTATAAACCTCCACAAGGTCACCCCTCAGCCTCCGATGCTCCAGGAGAGGCCTATTCAGCCTCTCCCGATAGTTGAAATTCTCCAACCCTGGCAACAGTCTTGTAAATCTTTTCTGAATCCTTTCCAGTTTCACAACATCTTTCCGATAGGAAGGAGATCAGAAATGCACACAATACTCCAACAGTGGCCTAACCACTGTCCTGTACAGCTGCAACATGACCTCCTAACTCCTACATTTAATGCTCTGACCAATAAAAGAAAGCATACCAAACGCCTTCTTCACTATCCTATCTACCTGTGACTCTACTTTCAAGGAACTATGAACCTGCACTCCAAGGTTTCTTTGTTAAGACTTCTCTCGAGGCTGACCAAAGGAATGCCACAGTGCCCCAGAATTCACTCTCCTCAGTGTTCTAGTTATCCTCCATAATAGTTGATGGGGTCCTTAACATCAGATTTATTTAGCTGGGCACCCCTTCAGCTTTTCCTTAGAAACCTCATGACTATGGATTCTTTAGTTCCTTGTTTGTGTTGTGGGAAGGTACTCAACTGCCTTTTACAGTTTACAAGCTAACCCAGCTGCAAGGCTTTACAATGAATGTTGGAGATTTATTCAAATAGCTTTTAGCTTAAGCAAATCTTCCAGCTACTTTCTCGACATGAAGTCCAAATGGGGAGCTCTCACCATGGTCTATATGGTGAATGATAAAAATTAGTATTTCCTCTGCTTAAGATGCAGGCCTAAATGAGCAACCATTCCTGCTGTGAGTGAGTTTGGATTGGAGCAATTGTGTTGGGGGTCTGTTGGCACATTGCACTGTGGACCTTGATGTTGAGCATGTTGGACTGTGACAGGACTCTACTGTTTGATTGGGACAGGACAACACACTCGCGTTAGACTGGGGTAGGACGATAGTGTTGGACTGGGGAAGGATACTGGTGTTGGACTGAGGCAGGTTGCTGGATTTGGACAGCCACAAGACACTCATGTTGGACTGGGGCAGAAATTTGGTATTGGACTGGAGCAAGATGCTGGGTTTGGACTGAGGCAGGACTTTGGTGTTGGATTGGGGCAGCGCTCCGGTGTGGGACTGGGATAGGGCTCCGGTGTTGGACTGGGATAGGGCTCCAGTGTGGGACTGGGATAGAACTCTGGTGTGGGACTGGGATAGGGCTCTGGCGTGGGACTGTGATAGTGCTCCAGTTGGGACTGGGATAGGGCTCTGATGTGGGACTGGGTTCAGGCTCCGGTGTGGGACTGGGTTCGGGCTCTGGTGTGGGACTGGAATAGGGCTCTGGTGTTGGACTGGGATAGGGCACCGGTGTAGGACTGGGATAGGGCACCGGTGTTGGACTGGGATAGGGCACTGGTGTGGGACTGGGATAGGGCTCCGGTGTGAAACTGGGATAGGGTGCCAGCATTGGACTGGGATGGGGCTGTGGCGTTGGACTGGGATAGGACTGTGGTGTGGGATTTGGATTGCGGTCCTGCATTGGACTGGAATAGCACTCTGATGTTGGACTGGGATAGGGCTCTGGCGTGGGACTGGGATAGGGCTCTGGCGTGGGACTGTGATAGTGCTCCAGTTGGGACTGGGATAGGGCTCTGATTTGGGACTGGGTTCGGGCTCCGGTGTGGGACTAGGTTCGGGCTCTGGTGTGGGACTGGAATAGGGCACCGGTGTTGGACTGGGATAGGGCTCCGGTGTGGGACTGGGATAGGGCTCCGGTGTGTGACTGGGATAGGGCTCCGGTGTGTGACTGGGATAGGGTGCCAGCATTGGACTGGGATGGGACTCTGGCGTTGGAATGGGATAGGACTGTGGTGTGGGATTTGGATTGCGGTCCTGCGTTGGACTGGAATAGCACTCCGATGTTGGACTGGGATAGGGCTCTGGCGTGGGACTGGGATAGGGCTATGGCGTGGGACTGGGCTAGGGCTCCGGCATTGGACTGGGATCGGACTCCGACGTTGGACTGGGATAGGGCTCCGACGTTGGACTGGAATAGCACTCCGACGTTGGACTGGGATAGGGTTCTGGCGTTGGACTGGGATAGGGCTCCGGTGTGGGACTGGGATAGGGCTCTGGAGTTGGACTGGGATAGGGCTCTGGCGTGGGACTGGGATAGGGCTCTGGAGTTGGACTGGGATAGGGCTCCGG
>NC_057735.1:50431616-50456607 GCF_004010195.1 Chiloscyllium plagiosum
GCACTCCGACGTTGGACTGGGAAAGGGCTCTGGTGTTGGACTGGGATAGGGCTCGGCGTTGGACTGGAATAGCACTCTGACGTTGGACTGGGATAGGGCTCCGGCGTGGGACTGGGATAGGGCTCTGGCATGAGACTGGTATAGGGCTCTGGTGTTGGACTGGGATAAGACTCCAGCGTGGGACTGGAATAGGGCTCTGGTGTTGAACTGGGATAGGACACCAACGTTGGACTGGAATAGCACTCCGATGTTGGACTGTGATAGGGCTCTGGCGTGGGACGGGGATAGAGCTCTGGCGTTGAACTGGGATAGGACACTGGCGTGGGACTGGGATAGGCCTCTGGTGTTGGATTGGGACAGGGCTTGGCTTTGGACTAGAATAGCACTCCAACGTTGGACTGTGATAGGGCTCTATTGTGGGACTGGGATAGGGCTCTGGCGCTGGCTGGGATAGGGCTCTGGTGTTGGACTGGGATAGGGCTCTGGTGTTGGACTGGGATATTGCGCTGGTGTTGGACTGGGATAGTGCTCTGGTGTGGGACTGTGATAGGGCTCTGGTGTGGGACTGGGATAGGGCTCTGGCGTGGGACTGGGATAGTGCTCCAGTTGGGACTGGGATAGGGCTCTGATGTGGGACTGGGATAGAGCTCTGATGTGGGACTGGGATAGGGCTCTGGTGTGTGACTGGGATAGTGCACCGGTGTTGGACTGGGATAGGGCACCGGTGTGGGACTGGGATAGGGCTCCGGTGTGGGACTGGGATAGGGCTCCGGTGTGGAACTGGGATAGGGTGCCAGCATTGGACTGGGATGGGGCTCTGGCGTTGGACTGGGATAGGGCACCGGTGCGGGACTGGGATAGGGCTCCGGTGTGGGACTGGGATAGGGCTCCGGTGTGGGACTGGGATAGGGCTCTGGAGTTGGACTGGGATAGGACTCCAGTGTGGGACTGGGATAGGGCTCCGGTGTGGGACTGGGATAGGGCTCTGGAGTTGGACTGGGATAGGGCTCCAGCGTGGGACTGGGATAGGGCTCTGGCGTGGGACTGGGATAGGGCTCAGGCATGGGACTGGGATAGGGCGTCGGCATGGGATTGGGATAGGGTTCTGGTGTGGGACTGGGATAGGGCTCCGGCGTGGGACTGGGATAGGGGTCTGGTGTGGGACTGGGATAGGGCTCTGACAATGGACTGGAATAGCACTCCGACATTGGACTGGGAAAGGGCTCTGGTGTTGGACTGGGATAGGGCTCTGTCGTGGGACTAGGATAGGGCTCTGGTGTTGGACTGGGTTAGGGCTCTGGTGTTGGACTTGGATAGGGCTCGGCATTGGACTGGAATAGCACTCCGACGTTGGACTGGGATAGGGCTCCGGCGTGGGACTGGGATAGGGCTCTGGAGTTGGACTGGGATAGGGCTTGGCGATGGACTGGCATAGAGCTCTGGCGTGGGACTGGGATAGGGCTCTGGCATTGGACTGGGATAGGGCTCTGGCGTTGGACTGGGATAGGGCTCTGGCGTGGGACTGGGATAGGGCTCTGGCGAGGGACTGGGATAGTGCACCGGTGTTGGACAGGGTTAGGGCACCGGTGTGGGACTGGGATAGGGCTCCGGTGTGGGACTGGGATAGGGCTCCGGTGTGGAATTGGGATAGGGTACCAGCATTGGACTGGGATGGTGCTCTGGCGTTGGACTGGGATAGGGCACCGGTGCGGGACTGGGATAGGGCTCCGATGTGAAACTGGGATAGGGTGCCAGCATTGGACTGGGATAGGGCTCCGATGTTGGACTGGGATAGGGCTCTGGCGTGGGACTGGGATAGGGCTCTGGCATGGGACTGGGCTAGGGCTCCGGCATTGAACTGGGATAGGACTCCGACGTTGGATTAGGATAGTGCTCTGGCATTGAACTGGGATAGGGCTCTGGTGTTGGACTGGGATAGGGCTCTGGCGTTGGACTAGGATAGGGCTCCAGCGTTGGACTGGGATAGGGCTCCGATGTTGGACTGGAATAGCACTCCGACGTTAGACTGGGATAGGGCTCTGGTGTGGGATTGGGATAGGGCTCTGGCGTTGGACTGGGATAGGGCTCTGGTGTTGGACTGGGCTAGGGCTCTGGTGTGGAACTGGGATAGGGTGCCAGCATTGGACTGGGATGGGTCTCTGGCGTTGGACTGGGATAGGACTCTGGTGTGTGACTGGGATAGTGCACCGGTGTTGGACAGGGATAGGGCACCGGTGCAGGACTGCGATAGGGCTCCGGTGTGGGACTGGAATAGGGCTCCGGTGTGGAACTGGGATAGGGAGCCAGCATTGGACTGGGATGGGGCTCTGGCGTTGGACTGGGATAGGGCACCGGTGAGGGACTGGGATAGGGCTCCGGTGTGAAACTGGGATAGGGTGCCAGCATGGGACTGGGATAGGGCTCCGGTGTGGGACTGAGATATGACTCTGGTGTGGGACTGGGCTAGGGCTCCGATGTTGGACTGGGATAGGGCTCTGGTGTGGGACTGGGATAGGTCTCTGGTGTGGGACTGGGATAGGGTGTTGTTGTAGGATACCAATGTTTGACTGTGGCAGGACACTGCTGGTGGTTTGGGACGGGAAGCTGCTGTTTGTCTGAAATGATGAACCGACTGTGAGGCACAGGGTAGCTGGATTGTGAGAGGAACAGACATTGGATCATAAGAACAGCAGCAAGCCATTCAGCCCATCAATTCTGCTCTATCATTTAATTATACCATGGCTGAATATCTATCTTATTGCAGCTTTTCCATGCTATTCCCATATCCAGACTGGAAAACTGAGAGGGAGATTCATACTTTTTCTCTGATGCGTTCAGGAAAGCATTGGTCTGTCGTGATTAGATCCTGCACCTTTAGTACCAACTGCAATCAGCTCTGAAGTGGGATGTTCTGAGACTCTTCCCCTGGAGCAGTGCTATCGGGTTTGGGTAAGGGAGTGATGGAGTGAGGTATTTATGTTCGGGCCACGGTTGCACAGGGCATGAACTCATTGCGAATTGGAAGTGGGGTGGAGGGAGGTGTACAAATGGATACTGTTGAGCTTGTAATTGGAAGCATGCTGTGTCAGAGTCTCACATGGTCCACTCTCATATGGATGGGACTTGAAGCTCATGTGTTGACAATGCAAATGGACCAATCTGGAAGTCACCAGTTCTTACGGAAAGTTCACTGAAATCGAGCAGCATTACTTTGAGGACTAAACTGAGTTAGCCCCTGAACACACAACAACCCAGCTGTGGTCAAGAGGTTCCCTCCCTCTGTGGGAAGGTGTGGAATGGAAATAATAACCTTCTTGTTTGGGCTGGAACCAGAGAGTAAAATTGGCCGGATTCTTGTAAAAACAGGAATGGTTCAGTAAAGTTATTCAGGAAATCTGCATCTTTCACTGGTTCTGTGATGTGCTCTCTGTGCTGTCTAATAAACTCTTCCATCCTAATGCCCCATCACCACACTGTTAGTCTAATGTTACAGACAGGAGACAGTGACAAATTCAGTTCTGTCATGTTTCTCCTCTTCTGTCTATAAGCAAGGGTATTTTTAAGTTTTTCTCATCTTTTCCCTTTTTGAAATAGGCTGTGGCCTCTATGTGTGAAATCCAGATTTTAAATGTTCCATAACAGGGTTACATTAAAATTATAGACTGTGCATGTATTTAATACTGGGATGGTTGTCACAACAAATAGTCAGGCACAAACATAGACAGACACACACACCCTCATTCATCTACACACAGACGTGCACAAACACACACGCCCTCACTCATCTAGACACAGGCACAAACCCTCACTCATCTACACACACGCCCTCACTCATCTAGACACAGACACACACACACACACCCTCATTCATCAAGACACAGACACACACACACCCTCACTCATCGACACACATACAGAGACACACTCATATACACACAAAGGCACACTCACTCCTACACATACACAAAAGCACACAGATGCACACACTCACTCACTCATATATATACACACACACATTCATACACACTAATACAGACACGCATGCACGCATACATACACACGCACAGACAATACTCTGCTGGATTGGGGCAGAATGCTGGTGTTGGATTATGCACACAGTCATCATATAAACAGAGATTGTAACATACACATAGACACTGGTATGCATACATACTGTCTCATACGCGCACATTCATATGTACACACAAACACGCGCACACACATGTACACAAACACACACGCGCACACTAAAACACCCACAAACATCATACACGTACCTGGTACTCAGGCACACACAGGCAATCATACACATATTCATATATGCACAGGCACACACACACATTCTCAAATTTGGATGTGCGCGCGCGCACACACAAATAATCAGGCATACACATTTTCACAGACAGTCTCTCACACATGCACAGGTATGAAATGGTTTGGTTGGTTGACTATACTAAATTGACCATAGTATACAGGCTAGGTGGGTTAGCCATGGGGTATTGGGTTGGGTCTGGGTGGGATGCTCTTCGGACAGTCAGTCTGGACTCAATGGGCCGAATGGCCTGCTTCCAACCATAGGGATTCTATGAAATGCGCACACACACACAATCACATGCACAGACATTCAGACATATACACATACAAACATGCATACATAAATATACACTCATGCACTTAAAGCAGCAAGCCATTCAGCCCATCAATTCTGCTCTACCATTCAATTAGGCCATGGCTGAATATCTATCTTATTGCAGCTTTTCCATGCTGTTCCCATATCCAGACCAGAAAACCGAGAGAGAGATTCATACTTTTTCTCTAATGCGTTCTGGAAAGCACTGACCTGTAGTGACTAGAACCTGTAAACACACATACACACTCATACAGACACACATTTATGATCACACATACACACACCCACAATCTTACACACATACATAAACACACACACACACACAGATACATAACGTCAGGCTGAGCAACATCTGGAGTCTGGTTGTGGTGCCTCCAGTTGAATTCTTAGCACGTTGTTAGCAGGAGACTGAACTTTCACCAGATGGCCTGAGGCAAGAGTTCAGAAATGTATAACTAAAGCTTTTTCAAAGACGAGAGGAGTTTTGGTCATGCAATGGGTCCAGTAAGGTGCTCCTAACCCATTATTGAACCCCTCCCTCTAGAACCAATCCCATCATCAAATGCCCTCCCCCCGGGATACTCACCAATCATTGAATCCCCTTGACATCTCGTACCCTAACCCATTATTGAATCTCTCCCCTCAAGACCTTAACCCATCACTGAATCCTTCCTTCTGGGTTAATAACCTGACATTAAATGCTATTCTTGGGATTTCCAAATTGTTTTAAAGTTCATTCACAGGATGTGGATGTCACTAGCTGACATTCCTAGCTTCCCTTGAGAAGATGGTGGTGAACTGCCTCCTGAACTGCTGCGGTCCATGTGCTGTAGTTAGACCTAAAATGCCAATAGGGAGGAAATTCCACGATTGTGACCCAGCGACAGTGAAGGAATGGTGATATATTTCACATCAGGATGATGAGTGGCTCAGGCTGAAATTGCAGGTGGTGGTTCCCATAAATCTGCTGCTGTTGTCCTTAAAGATGGCAGTGGCTGTAGGTTTGTGGTCTGAGATGAATTACTGCAGTGTATCTTGTAGATGGTACCTACTGGAGCTAATGGGTTAATTGAAGGCCCTGCTGTTAACAACTCGCATCGAAAACTGTCTTTTCAGGATTCTAACTCTCTTATTTACTCTCTTTGGTGCACTCAGACCCCAAGTTCCCCCATATTTCTATTGAATCTCTGCCTTCAGGAGTCTAACTATTATTTCTCTCATTCACGCGAATACTCTAGCCTTCCCTCAAATGCCCAACCAAACCTCCTTCCAATCAGACTCCACCTCTTTGCTGCCTTTGTGATTTGGAGCCAGGGTTGGGGACCGTTGGTAATAGCAGATGTGTTGGGCCTACAGAGCTCCACATGGCCATTTCATCTATATGGGTCTGCTGTCTCCCAACAATCCTCCACCCCCGACTATCTCCTTTCCTCCTCCCTATCTCCCAATCACCCGCACCCTCCCCCTCCATTCCACCCCTCCCCCCCCCCCCCCATTCCACCCCTCCACAATCCAGTTCCAATGGTGGAGCCTTTCATCCGTAATCAGACCAGAAAGCTCACCTCGTGGCAATATGCTGGGAGTGGGGAGAGACAAAGCTATTCCATTTGCAAGTGTCTCCTTTGCATAGAGGCTGTGTGCCCTGCCTGTGGGGATGCTGTTTACTCCCACATCCTGGTGATGTGCCTAATTTTAAATGGCCAGTGCCACGGAATGTGTTTGCCAGATGTTCTAAATTTGCGTGGCTAGATTTAGCTTGTTTGCTACATGCCTGAGCAACCTCCAGCCTCCACCTTGTCTTCATTACCCTGTGCGGCTTGTTGCTGCTCCTCCAGGAGGTTTCCGTTTGCTCTATCATTGTGAGTTGGCCTCAGTACGTGGTTAACCCTCTGGAGTGCATCGGCATGTTGTTTCACCTGCACCCCCTCATCCAGCTGCTCACTTTGCAGTGGCGTCTGTCCAGTTCTAGCCTCAAGTTGCCTTTGAAGGAGAGCTGTGGGTACTGGATCTGTGTAGCTAATAACAGTCAGTGAGGTTGAAACTGGTTCAGTTTAATTTTGAGTAACAGACTGAAGGGATTGTAGGCTGAGACTAGCACTGCCCACGTTTCCACAGCTGACGACACTTGTCCATTACCTCATGCTTTGTGGTTTAGCTTAAGGAAGTGAGTGTCTCAAACTGTACACACACCTCAGGCTCCACTGCACCAATCATTGATCTCCCATTTAACCTCAATCTTCCTTACTCTCGCTATCTGTTTAACTCTAAACTCTCTCACTTTCTTTATCCTTTTTTGAAGCTCATTCATGGAATGAGTGTATCATTGGCTGGAACAATTTTTTTTACCTTAACCCATCACTGAACCCTTCCTTCTGGGATGATAACCTGATGTTAAATGCCATGCTTGGGATTCCATCCTATGTTTAAAATTCAATCTCGGAATGTGGGTGTCACTAGCTGACCTTCCCTAGTTGCTCTCAAGACTGCAGTTTTCTTGAACTGTAGTCCACATGCAGTAGGCTGAGCCACATTGTCCTTAGGATTCTGACCCATCAACACTGAAGGAACAGAGATATATTTCCAACTCAGGATGGTGAGTGGCTTGGGGGAGAACTTGCAGGTAGTGGTGTTCCCTTGTGTCTACTGCCCTTGTCCTTCAGATGTGGTTTTGGATGATGCTGTCTACAGAGTCTTGCTGATTTTCTGCAGGAAATGTTGTAAATAGTACATACTGCTGCTACTGAGTATCAGTGGTGGAGGGAGTGAATGTTGAATGTGGTGGATGGGATATCCATGCATCTGCTATCCTGGCCCTTCCAGGTCAGGGCTTCCCAAAGTTGGCTCCATGATCCCAGGTCTGAGGTTTTGGTGTTGTGAGCTCTAAGATAACAATGGATGTACAACAGCTGCCCTGTGCTCTACCAGACCTCATTAAGGGAGTGTGACAATTTTACAATAGGCTTACAGAGGGAAGAGTTTGGGAATCACTGTTCTAGATGGTGGAGGTCACTGAGTCTTGGTGAATTACTGTAGTAAAGTTTGTACAAGATACATGCTGCTGGGTACAGGTGGGCTCCGCATCAAAAATTTTCTAATTAACCTGTTCAGGCATATTATTACACACCTTTGCAGCAAGTGGGACTTGAACTCCGGCCTCCTGGCCCAGAGATAGAGACACTGCTATAGCACTATAAAAGCCTTCGAACTGTGTATCAAAGGTACAGGAGCCGTGTGAATGGTTGATTGTTCTTGACATTCACTCAGCCATCGCTGGTGGCTTCACTTAGTTGCTTATGTGTGGCAGCAGCTGCACTCTTAAAAGGGCTTTGGAGGTCAGAGGTCACATGCAGGCTGAAGGAGAGACCCTATCAACAATATTCCTTTCAAGTGGTGGATGTTGTAGAGGAAATACATTTGGCTCTCTGATACAGAACACTCCACAATACAGGCACGGAGGGTGTTATAGTACTCCCACTGCAGCTGACCACTTCTCTGCCATGAGATGTGTAAAACTGAGTGAATCGAGGCTGACCATGTAAAAGATCCATCTCCGCCATAATCATTCTGCATGCAGCTACTTCTTGTTCTGTGTACCCTATCCTCAGAGACATCCCATTCTCCCCTGAATTATACACCTTTAGCATACACATGCTTAACATGCACATTGTCCATCTATCAGACAAGACAAACTAAAAACAGTTACTTTACTTATTAAAACAGCCAGACATCACTTGCTGACTCTGCGTTGCATGTATCTTGACAAAAAACAAATTGCTCTGCAGATCGTGGTGAAACAAAATTGTGGTAATTCAGACAGTAGAAGGTTTTAAACTGATAAGGTGCTTGTATTGAATAATCTATCATCACTTGGTAAGTCACCAGGACCGGGTGAGATGTATTCAAAGCTGAAAATGTGTTGCTGGAAAAGTGCAGCAGGTCAGGCAGCATCCAGGGAACAGGAGAATCGACGTTTTGGGCATAAGCCCTTCTTCAGGAATGAGGGTGAGATGTATTCAAGGATATTGAGGGACGTGAGGGAAATTACAGAGGTGCCAGCCATCATATCTAGTCTTACATGAAACATAGAGCTGTATAGCACAAGACCAGACTCCTTAACTGACCCTGCGGCCATGTCTGAACTGACCCTGCGGTCATTCTAAACTAATTTCATTTATCTGCACATGCTCTGTATCCCTCTATTCCTGCCTGTTCATGTGTCTGTCTAAATGCCTCTGAAATGTTGCTATTGTATCTGCTTCTACCACCTCCACTGGCAGTGGTTCCAGGCACCTACCACCCTCTGTGTAAGAGACTTTCTTCACACATCTCCTTTAAATCCCATTGGTGACTCCTCAGAGATTGAAACAGTCCGTGCCTGGATACAACTGGATATGGACAATATCCAGGTTTGGGCTGATAAGTAACATTCATGTCACACATCTATAATGCAGTGACCATTCCCAACATGAGAGAATCCAATTAACACCCTTGCCATTCAATGATATTACCATAACTGAACCCAACACGACGCACATCCTGGGTGTTACCATTGACTGAAAATTGGGCTGGAATAAATGCCATAGCAACAAGAGCAGGTCAGAGGTTGGGAATGTCACCGCAAGTAACTCACATCTTCACTCCCAAAGCATCTCCAACAACTACAAGGCATATCAGGAATACCGGGAACAGGAGAATCGACGTTTCGGGCATAAGCCCTTCTTCAGGAAGAAGGGCTTATGCCCGAAACATCGATTCTCCTGTTCCCTGGATGCTGCCTGACCTGCTGCGCTTTTCCAGCAACACATTTTCAGCTCTGATCTCACTTTCTCCTCATATCAGGAATATCATTCATTGTTTATCTGGGATGTCGCTTTCCCAATGAATTGTTGTTCCTGTATCTTTTATAGGCACTCATTGTGATTCCATTTCTGTTGTTGGCTTGCTACGGATCTCTGGGTCTGATGGTTGCTTTCAGGTTGCTCTAGGTCCTGTCTTGCTGGTGTCAACCAGCAGGGACCCTTCATCATTTAGATTCATTCAGCATTGGCATAGCTATCACTAACTGCTTGATCTTCATCAATGTTGCTTCTGATTCCATGCCCAGTACCATTGCATGTCATTGGCCTGCATTGGCAGAATGCTTCATGCTCTGCCCACAAATCGGTTCAGAATTTTGTCAACTGGTTATATTACTTTTACATCCATTGATCTCTGCATGGCAGCTCTCAACTTTGCATAAGGTGAGCCATACCAGACTCGAAACGTTAACTCTGTGTCTCTCCCTAGCCACAGAGCTGTGGAATTTCTCCAGTACTTCCTGTTTTTGTTTCAGGTTTCCACTGAACCCAGTATCATGCAAACTGTAGACTGGATCTGACGGGGATGAGTGGCAGTTGCTTGCTGTCAATGATGTGGAACTCCAGATCCTTGTTCATGTTGTAAGAGGTTCGCAGAGTAATCTGTTATTTTGGTTTGAGTATGATACCATCATATAGCCTTAACCTTACTCTTCAGGTCTTCAAGTTTGGATGAACATGTTCAGCCACTTCACTTTGAAGGTCATGATGTTGCACAATGCAGTAGTGTCCATCTGATTTTTTTTTTATTGACCTGATGTTCTTCTGCAGTCCTTATTCCAAAAGTCACCAACTGTGTCTCACCAATTGACTTGACCAATTCAACCTATTGAATGCTGTGAAATATACAGGCAATATCTCTCCTGTGGCTATCTCTGCCTGCTTGCTGTGCTTCCTTTTAACCATGCAAAATAATTCCGCTCCTTGCAGTGAGAACTCTGCTTTCCTTACACTCTTGACTTTCTGCTTTGCAAAATGTTCTCCACAGTATTTCCATCTCCAATGTTTGTATTCTGTGATGGCAGAATCATATTGAATGGTGGATATAATTTTCTGAGGCTGGCAAGCACAGGCTGGTTGCAAAAGTGGCCTGTGGCTGCCAGTCATTGGCACATATAATTTTCATATTTGGCATTGGCACTGAAACTCATCTATCACTTTACTCATCTGTGTGGTAGGCGATACATCTTCTCGGCTTGATGGCAGCATCCTATCAGTGGAGCAAACCATCGCTGGGTTTACTGGTTAGTAGCAGTATGAGACACCTTTTGTTCATATTTTTTACACACCTTCCCCCTCAAGGGCAACCTGAGATAGACTGGGCAACGTGTAGGGACAAAAGTCGTGGGCTGGGCCAAGGTCCTTTCATGACTTCTGGCGATATACGACAATTGATGACTTGATCAGAGCATTGGTTATCATGCGAGATAATTTAATTGTTATTGGAAATAAATGATTAAATAATCCAGACTTTGTTAAGAGGTACACCAGGAACCAATTTAAGATCATCAGTCGGGTCTGCAGCGTGATGAATTTGCATGTACCAGAAGCTATATACTGAAATATTCAACATACAGGACTTGAGTTTTTGGTAAGTAAAAGGAGATCATACCTGCACCTCTTTCAAACAAAGGGGTCAAAGAAACAGCCAAATTGGGCTGCCATGGAATCTCCCCGCCTGGTTTGAGAATGAAAAATGACAGGTTCTTGCAGCATCTCTAATCAATGAAGACTCAAACATTCAGCACCTTCTTCTCATTCTGCATAAAACAATCTCTCTTTATTCACATTTGTGATGAATGCAAGTCAAGGAGCTTCAACTTCCAGTCCCCCTTTTAGCAATTTTACATTCTGTCCTGCCAAGCATTTGTCTGCGACAGTATTGCTCTTTGTGCCTGGTATATCTGTCAGCATGATGCAAGGGCTGGTCTGTTCTACCCTACCATGAACATGTTCCAGCTGCTGATTTACTAACCCATTATGCAGAGAGAATTGGGGCTTCAGTTTCATAGATCTTTAAAATATCTCAAGCAGGTGTAGAAAATAATCAAGATGTCTTTATGTCGAGAGGACTGGAGTAAGGATATAAAAGTTGTACTGCAGCTACACAAAGTCCTGGGCCTGCTTCAGGATACCTCTGTCATCAAAGACATCCTCCTGCCTAGTCATTAAACCTGTACAGTGTGAAAGCAGGCCATTTGGCCCATTGAGTCAACACTGATTCTCCAAGGAGCATCCCAAGCCAACCCACCCCTGTATCCTATCCCTGTATTTCTAATATACCTAATCCACCTAACCTATACACCCCTGGACATGACAGGGTAATTTAGCATGGTCAATTTACCTACCTGCACATCTTTGCACTGGGGGAGGAAACTGGAGCACCTGGAGGGAGCCCACACAGACATAGGGAGAATGTGTAAACTCTACACGGACAAACACCCCAGACTGGAATCGAACCCAGGTCCCTGGTGCTGTGAGGCAGCAGTGTTAACCACTGAGTCACCGTGCCTTCAACCTCATGGACTTTCACAAGGAATTAAGGGCTACCGGGAGAATGCGGGTAAGTGGAGTTGAAATGCCCATCAGCCACGATTGAATGGCGGAGTGGACTCGATGGGCCGAATGGCCTTACTTCCGCTCCTATGTCTTATGATCTTATGGACTTGGATGTACATGGACTAGGTCTCATTGCACCTCTCCCTTTTCTAATCTGTTGCCATTCAGATAATAATCTGCCATCCCTGTTTTTGCTCCCAAAGTGGCTAACCTCACATCTATCCACATTATGCTGCCATGCATTTGCCCACTCACTCAACCTGTCCAAATCACACTGAATCATCTCTGCTGCATTCTCACAGTTCGCTCACCCAACCAGTTTTGTGTCATCTGCAAATTTGGAGACATTATGTTTAGTTCCCTCAACTAAATCTGTGGAATCCAGCTATCAGAGGATAGGCTGCTCAGAGAGTTATACAGGGAATCCCTGGTTTATGAACATCTGACTTACAAACGCTCGTACTGACAAACATGATCCCAAACAGTGGTGTAATTTCAAAAAGATGAAACATACAAGCATTTCTTGTACTTATGAACAGTTACTTTATATTGTCGTGTATTGTGATCTGATTTGTGTACAAACCAACTTGCAAATGGACTGAAGAACAGAATCCTATGGCAACCCAGGGACTGCCTGTACATTCGTCTGGGTAGAAAGCCCTTCCTGAAGAAGGGCTTATGCCCGAAACGTCGATTCTCCTGTTCCCTGGATGCTGCCTGACCTGCTGCGCTTTTCCAGCAACACATTTTCAGCTCTAGAAAAGTAAAAGAAAAATGAGAGGCGAGAAGCAGGTCCCGACTTTGCTCAAGTTGGAGAAAGTGAGGACTGCAGATACTGGAGCTTCGAGTCGAGAGTGTGGTGCTTGAAAAGCACAGCAGGTCAGGCAGTATCCAAGGAACAGCAGAATCGATATTTCAGGCACAAACCCTTCATCAGGATTGATTCGTGATGAAGGGCTTATGCCTGAAACATTGATTCTCCTGCTCCTCAGATGCTGCCTGACCTGCTGTGCTTTTCCAGCACCACACTCTGGACCCCGGCTTCGCTCAAGTCTGACATTGCAGACTGGCCTTTTCCTAGGCACATATGTGGTCGGCTGATGACCCTACAGCCACATCTTGAGAACAGAAGAGTCTGTGACAATTGTTCATGCATTTAGTCCAACAATGACTGAGATGTTAAGAAGAAATTGTATGAGAACCAGGAGGACAAGAGTGTGGTGATTGGTGACACAGTTTTTTGAGTGAGTCACCTGGGTGTTCCCTACACGTTAGCCCTTGTAGAGTTTATCATGAAGACGGGTTCTTTTTGATTCTTGTTATAGACCTGTTGAGATATACAGCATGGAAACAGACCCTTCGGTTCAACTTAGCCATACTGACCAGATATTATAAATTAATTATTAGATTCTCTACAGTATGGAAACAGACCCTTCGGCCCAACAGGTCCACACAGACCCTCTGAAGAGGAACCCACCTAGACACATTCCCCTCTGACTAATGCACCTAATATTATGGGCAATTTAACATGGCAAATTCACCTAACCTGCACATCTTTGGACTGTGGGAGGAAACCAGAGCACCCGGAGGAAACCCACGCAGACACGGGGAGAATGTGCAAACTCCACACAGACAGTCACCTGAGACTGGAATCGAACCTGGAACCCTGGTGCTGTGAGGCAGTAGTGCTAACCACTGAGCCACCATGCCTAGTCCCATTTGCCAGCATTTGGCCAATATTCCTCTAAACCCTTCCTATTCATGTTCATATTCCAGATGCCTTTTAAATGTTGTAATTGTACCAGCCTCCTCCACTTCCTCTGGCAGCTCATTTCATACAAGCACAACCCTCTGTGTGAAAATGTTGCCCTTAGGTCCCTTTTAAATCTTTTCCCTCTCAAATCTATGCCCTCTAGTTTTGGACTTCCCTACCCTGTGGAAAAGACCTTGACTATTTGCCCTTTCTATGCCCTCATGATTTTATAAACATCTATAAGGTCACTTCTCAGCATCTAATGCTCTAGTGAAAATGGCTGCAGCCTATTGAGCCTCTCCCTGTAGCTCAGAACCTGCAACCTTGGCAACATTCTTGTAAATCTTTTCTGAACCCTTTCAAGTTTCACAACATTCTTCACCGTTGTCATCATTGGAAAGTGTGGCACTGGAAAAGCACCGCAGGTCAGTCAGCATCCGAGGATCAGGAGGATCGACATTTCAGGCATAAGCCCTTCAGCAGAAATAGTGGGAACTTGCTACTCCCGAGTCTTTGCATTTACTTGAACATTTCAATCTTGGCAACATCTTTTGACAAAAGGCAAAATTAAAAAAAAAACTGGTTGCATCCATAATTGGCATCAGAATGACTCCGTCATCATCCTATAGAGCAATATAACCAAAGGAGTAGAGTGTTCTGCAGAACCCTGACCTTTATGTTGCAAAATAAAGTATACAAGCTCATTGACAAGAGTAGCATCCTGCACCAGAGCCCCCTGAGAGCTGCATCCACAGAGACTGGCATTGCCATGAGTTCAGTGCACAGAGATTGGCATTGCCAAGAGCTGAGTGCACAGGGATTCGTATTGCCAAGAGCTGAGTGCACAGGGATTGGTATTGCCAAGAGCTGAGTGCGCAAGGATTGGTATTGCCAAGAGCTGAGTGCGCAAGGATTGGTGTTGCCAAGAGCTGAGTGCGCAAGGATTGGTATTGCCAAGAGCTGAGTGCGCAAGGATTGGTATTGCCAGAGCTGAGTGCACAGGGATTGGTATTGCCAAGAGCTGAGTGCGCAAGGATTGGTATTGCCAAGAGCTGAGTGCGCAGTGCTCGGCATTACCAAGAGCTGAGTGCGCAGTGCTTGGCATTGCCAAGAGCTGAGTGCACAGAGATTGGCGTTGCCAAGAGCTGAGTGCGCAGGGATTGGCGTCACCAAGAGCTGAGTGCACAGAGATTGGTGTCGCCAAGAGCTGAGTGCGCAGAGATTGGCGTCGCCAAGAGCTGAGTGTGCAGGGATTGGCGTCGCCAAGAGCTGAGTGCGCAGAGATTGGCGTCGCCAAGAGCAGAGTGCGCAGGGATTGGCGTCACCAAGAGCAGAGTGCGCAGAGATTGGCGTCGCCAAGAGCTGAGTGCGCAGAGATTGGCGTCGCCAAGAGCTGAGTGCGCAGAGATTGGCGTCGCCAAGAGCTGAGTGCGCAGAGATTGGCGTCGCCAAGAGCTGAGTGCGCAGAGATTGGCGTCGCCAAGAGCTGAGTGCGCAGAGATTGGCGTCGCCAAGAGCTGAGTGCACAGGAATTGGCATCGCCAAGAGCTGAGTGCGCAGGAATTGGCGTCGCCAAGAGCTGAGTGTGCAAGGATTGCCAAGAGCAGAGTGCACAGGGATTGGCGTCACCAAGAGCTGAGTGCACAGGGATTGGCGTCGCCAAGAGCTGAGTGTGCAAGGATTGCCAAGAGCAGAGTGCACAGGGATTGGCGTCACCAAGAGCTGAGTGCGCAGAGATTGGCGTCACCAAGAGCTGAGTGCGCAGAGATTGGCGTCGCCAAGAGCTGAGTGCACAGGAATTGGCATCGCCAAGAGCTGAGTGCGCAGAGATTGGCGTCGCCAAGAGCAGAGTGCGCAGGGAATGGCGTCGCCGAGAGCAGAGTGCGCAGGGATTGGCGTCGCCAAGAGCAGAGTGCGCAGGAATTGGCGTCGCCAAGAGCAGAGTGCGCAGGGATTGGCGTTGCCAAGAGCAGAGTGCGCAGGGATTGGCGTCGCCAAGAGCAGAGTGCGCAGGGATTGGTGTCGCAAAGAGCAGAGTGCGCAGGGATTGGTGTCGCCAAGAGCAGAGTGCGCAGGGATTGGCGTCGCCAAGAGCAGAGTGCGCAGGGATTGGCGTTGCCAAGAGCTGCATAAGCGAGGATAGGCATTGCTGTGAGCTGTGCATGCAGAGATTGGCTTTGAGAGAGCTACAAGGTTTTTAGGTCCAGTGTTGTAAAACACCAGTCCCCTGAAGAAAATATAAGTGATAACTTTGAAGTAGTTAGTCGACAAATTGTCAAAGCTACTACAGAATGCACCAAAAATATAGGAAAGGCACTGGTGAGATTATCTTGATGAAAACCACGATCAAATCAAGGAGCATAAGAACGAGGAGCAGGAGTAGGCCATCTAGCCCATCAAGCCTGCTCCGCCGTTCAGTAAGATTATGGCTGGTCTTTTTGTGGACTCAGCTCCACTTATCCAGCCACTCACCATAACTGTTAATTCCTTTACTGTTAAAAAATCTGTTTGCCATGAAAACATTCAATGAGGTGGCCTCAATTGCTTCACTGGGCAGGGAATTCCACAGATTCACATCCCTTTGGATGTAGGAGCTCCTCGTCAACTCAGTGCAGAGAATGGGAAATGTAGCAAGACTGGGAAAGAAAGATCTAACTGTTCACAAGAAATCATTGCCTGAGAATGAAAGGATTCTGTAATGGTGGCAGTAGATGGTGCAAGACACAAAGGAGTTGAAATACGCTGGAGAGCTTCGGGTCCATCTGTGCTGATGAGGAGTTTCTCTGATGCCCTGAAAACAGTGTTGCTTCCTCATTTCGGTCAAATATCCACTGCTTCTCAGTGTTTAGATTAGATTAGATTACTTACAGTGTGGAAACAGGCCCTTCGGCCCAACAAGTCCACACCGACCCGCAACCCACCCAGACCCATTCCCCTACACCTAACACTACGGGCAATTTAGCGTGGCCAATTCACCTAACTTGCACATTTTTGTGGGAGGAAACCGGAGCACCTCAAGGAAACCCACGCAGACATGGGCAAACTCCACACAGTCAGTCGCCTGAGGTGGGAATTGAACCCAAGTCTCTGGCGCTGTGAGGCAGCAGTGTGCCACTGTGCTGCCCTGGTGGGGGGGGCGGAATATGCCCTTACAACATGGGGCTCAGCACCTTCAGGCTATGCCTTGTTAAGGATTAATGAGAATATGAAAATAATATGGTTTAGATCATCATTGGAAAGTGATGTAAGATGACATGATTGTTTTTCTCCATCAGTCTCATGGCTGAGGTAAAGCCTTGACCACGATGTTGATCGTGTTTAAACAAAAGGGTGGATTCTCTGCATCAAAAGACGCCTGCAATGTTAACCGACCTCTCACCAGGAATTGATTACTGTAAATATTTCACCCCAATTGACCATAACTGGGGCAGTAATAGACAAGCTTCTGGATTAGCACCCAGTCTGAAAACGTGGATAGCAAGCCCTCTTTGTGAATGTTGAAAATGCCACCAGATCCAAGGAGGCTCAGGAAGCTCCAGGCTCTGAGTGGCTCTCCGGAGAAATGTACAAACTTGGGGAATTGTAGCTTTACATTAAACTCACACAATTACAACACAGAATGCAGGATCAACAAACAGTTTGCCAGGAGTCCTTCTACCGTAAGGACTCTTAGCCACTGTCAGAAAGCATCAAGTAAATTCAGTGAAAGATGCTTCGAACGTGATCCTCAGCTTTGGCCAACTATGAGAAGAATGCTGCGACAATGGGACTCTGCTGCTGTGCCTTTGAACTGATGAAGCCTTTGACTTGGGAAGTGGCGTTGCCTTGTGGGGAGGTCAGTCAGGCTTGGTGGAGTTTTAATTTCACACTGGAACAATGGTCAGATTCACTGATTGTGGGGAATACGCTGACGTCACAAGTTGGTGTGAGTCAGGGGTGTGTCGTGCTCCTCAGTATACTGTTGGCTGTCAGGTTTCCTTGGGAATTTGGTAAAGTTGGAAGAGGGATACACAGCAGACAGTAAATCACTGCAAACTGAAACTGAAATAAGATTATAATCACACAGCATCAGGTTATAGTCCAACATGCTTATTTGGAAGTATTAGCTTTCAGAGTGCTGCTCCTTTGTCGGGGAGCTAATGGGGCAGGATCATGGGACACAGGCTTTATAGCACAAGATCATAGTGTCATGCAACTGACACGATATATTGAACAAAACTAGATTTGCTGTTAAGTCTTTCATCTTTTAGAATGGATTACAGGTTTTGATTAATTAATATGTAAATCCCAGAATGTCTTTCAAGTCACATTCCCGAGATAACTTTCGGTTTTATTAAAAAAAAGTTATGGTCCTGTTGTTGTGTGAGTTTTAATTTTGTACACCCCAGTCCAACACTGGCACCTCCAAATTATAAAAGAAAGTGACATTTAAGTTCAGACAATGTATTCAAAGTGTGAGGTTAGAGACTGTCTGTATTCAATCTTGAGTCAGGCTGGTTTTATTTCCAAAGTAGGAGTTTATAAAATGTCACATGGACTGCCTGCATTGCCTGCATGCAGATTGTGTGCTTTTTGAACAAAATAGAATGTATCTGCAAATACAATTTTGCAAATACAAATTCACCCCATAGATTTACAAGTGTGCATGCATGTGAGGGAGAGTGTAAAAGTGTATGTGTGAGAGAGAAAATATATAGTGTAGTGTGACATGAACCTCTCCAAGGCGGACTTTGGGATACGCAATAACGCAGAGTGGCCAAGCAGAGGCTGATAGCCAAGTTTGATACCCATGGGGAAGGCCTTAACCAGGACATAGGTTCATGTCACACTACGGATGATCCCACTACACTATACATATTCACACAAACACCCTTATATACTCTCACACTCACACAGACCCTCTGTCATACACATGCTGTCTCTCAGACACACACACACTCCACACTCACACACTCACACCCAGGCGCACACACTCTCACAGGCTTATACTCCGTCACACACACGCACACACTACCAAGCATGCACTCACTCTCTTTCTGTCTCTCTCTCTCTCTCCCACACACACACACACACACTCACACAGTCTCTCCCTTACATGCACGCACACGCATGAGTCTATGGGTTGACTTTGTATTTGCAGATACATTCTATTTTGTCCAAAAAGGACAGTTTGCAGGACAGTCAGGCATTTGATATGGTTCCCCATGGTAAGCTAATGGAGAAAGTGAAATCACATGGTGTGCAAGATGTTCTAGCTAGGTGGATAAAGAACTGGTTGAGCAACAGGAGACAGAGTAGTAGTTGAAGGGAATTTCTCGAAATGGAGAAAGGTGACCAGTGGTGTTCCACAGGGGTCAGTGTTGGGGCTACTGTTGTTTGTGATATACATAAATGATCTGGAAGAGGACACTGTTGGTATGATCAGCAAGTTTGCAGATGACACAAAGATTGGTGGAGTAGCAGAACGCATAGGGGATTGTCAAAGAATACAGGAGAATATAGATTGGAGAATTGGGCGGAGAAGTGGCAGATGGAGTTCAATCCAGGCAAATGTGAGGTGATGCATTTTGGGAAGTCTAATTCTAGACCGAATTACACAGTAAATAGAAGAACCTTGGAAAAAGTTGATGAGTAGAGAGATCTGGGAGTTCAGGTCCATTGTACCCTGAAGGTGGCTGCACAGATGGATAGAGTGGTCAAGATGGCATATGCTTTGCTTGCCTTCATTGGACTGGGTCATGGTAAAATTGTACAAGACATTGGTTTGGCCACATTTAGAATACTGTGTATAGTTCTGGTTGCCGCATTACCAAAAGGATGTGGACGCTTTGGAGAGGGTGCAGAGAAGGTTTACGAGGATGTTGCCTGGTATGGAGGGTGCTAGCTATGAAGAGAGGTTGAGTAGGTTAGGATTGTTTTCATAAGAAAAAAGGAGATTGTAGGGGGACCTGATTGAGTTATACAAAATTATGAAGGGTATAGACAGGGTAGATAGAGATAAGCTTTTTCCCAGGGTGAATGATTCAATAATGAGAGGTCACGCTTACAAAGTGAGAGGTGAAAAGTTTAAGGGGGATACACGCGGCAAGTACTTTACACAGAGGGTGGTAGGTGCCTGGAATGCGTTGCCAGCAGAGGTAGTACAGGCAGGCATGGTAGATTCATTTATGATGCGTGTGGACAGTTACATGAGTAGGTGGGGAGCAGAGGGATACAGATGCTTGGGAAATGGGCGATAGGTTTAGACAGTGGATTTGAATCGGCTCAGGCTTGGAGGGCTGAAGGGCCTGTTTCTGGGCTGTAAATTGTCTTTGTTCTTTGTTCTTCTTGAAAAAAGTTCTGGGATTTACATATTAATGAACCGAAACCTGCAACCCATTCTAAAGGATGAAAGACTTAACAGCAATCTAGGTTTGTTCAATATATATCAGTTGCATGACACTATGTGCTATAAAGTCTGCGACTTATGATTCTTCCCCACTAGCTACCTGACGAAGCAACGGTGCTCCGAAAGCTAATGCTTCCAAATAAACCTGTTGTACTATAACCTGGTGTTGAGTGATTTTTAACTTTGTACACCCCAGTCCAACATCGGCACCTCCACATCATGATACTGAAATGAGCATCTGCTATCAGTGATGACAGTGTAAGAGTTATTGTTTGCTCATGACCAATCCCTTCTGCAGCATTCTGAAGAGGTCTTTCAAAGGATCGTGGATTGTTTTTCAGAAGCAGCTGAGGATTTTTGGTCAACCATCAGGAAAGGAGTGAAACTAGAAGACAGAGGATGGTGGTGGAGGGTTGTTTTTCAGACTGGAGGCCTGTGACTAGTGGCGTGCCATAAGGATCGGTGCTGGGTCCTCTACTTTTTGTAATTTACATAAATGATTTGGATGCGAACATGACAGGTAGAGTTAGTAAGTTTGCAGATGACATCAAAATTGGAGGTGTAGTGGACAGCGAAGAGGGTTACCTCAGATTAAAACAGGATCTGGACCAGATGGGCCAATGAGCTGAGAAGTGGCAGATGGAGTTTAATTCAGATAAACCTGAGGTGCTGCATTTTGGGAAAGCAAATTTTAGCCGGTCCTAGGGAGTGTTGCTGAACAAAAAGACCTTGGAGTGCAGGTTCATAGCTCCTTGAAAGTGGAGTTGCAAGTAGATAAGATAGTGAAGAAGGTGTTTGGAATGCTTTCCTTTATTGGTCAGAGTATTGAGTACAGGAGTTGGGAGGTCATGTTGGGGCTGTACAGGACATTGGTTAGGCCACTGTTGGAATATTGCGTGCAATTCTGGTCTCCTTCCTATTGGAAAGATGTTGTGAAACTTGAAAGGGTTCAGAAAAGATTTACAAGGATGTTGCCAGGGTTGGAGGATTTGAGCTACAGGAAGAGGCTGAACAGGTTGGGGCTGTTTTCCCTGGAGCGACGGAGGCTGAGGGGTGACCTTATAGAGGTTTACAAAATTATGAGGGGCATGGATGGGGTAAATTGGCAAAGTCTTTTCCCTGGGGTTGGGAAGTCCAGAACTAGAGGACATAGGTTTAGGGTGAGAGGGGAAAGATATAAAAAAGACCTAAGGGGCAACTTTTTCAGACAGAGGGTGGTACGTGTAATGAATGAGCTGCCAGAGGATGTGGTGGAGTCTGGTACAATTGCAACATTTAAGAGGCATTTGGATGGGTATATGAATAGGAAGGGTTTGGAGGGATATGGGCTGGGTGCTGGAAGGTGGGACTAGATTGGGTTGGGATATCTGGTCAGTATGGACAGGTTGGACCAAAGGGTCTGTTTCCATGCTGTACATCTCTATGACTCTATAACACTACCATGCCATGAAGGCTGGCGATATCCCACCAACTATAACCAGTGCTTAACACAATACTGAACACTGTCAATAACTTCTTTAGTTTTCAAAGGAGAGTCATACCAGACTCAAAATGTTACCTGTTTTTTCTCTCCACAGATGTTGCCAGACTTGCTGAGTTACTCCATCATTCTCTGTGTTTGTTGTTGATAACCACTTCTCTCAGAAACATTAGCTCCAGCAATGTGTGCAAAGGCACCCAACAGAATTCATTGAGAAAGAGGCCCATCAGCCCATCATATTTACACCAATCAACAAACACAAAACTGCACTAAGCCCATTTACTAGCACTTGATCTATAGCTTATATACCCTGACATTTTAAGTGCTCATCCAGAGACCACCATCTCAGACAGCACGTTTCATTTTTCTACCACTGTTTGGGTGAAAAAATGTATCCTCAGATTGCCTCTAAACCACTTGTTTCTCTCCTTAAATATATGCTGTCTGGTCTGTCTGGGGAAAAGATTTTCATGATCTACTTTGTCTGTGTCTCGTAATTTTTTATACCTCAATCAGGTCCCACTCAGCCTCCATTGTTACAGGGCAAACAAACCCAGTCCCTCCTCCTAACTGAGACATTTCAGCCCAGGCAACATCCTGGTGAATCTGCTCTGCATCCTCTCCAGCGCAATCCTGTTCTTCTAATAGTGTGACGACCAGCACTGCAAATAGTATACCGTTTATGGTCTAACCAATGTTTGTAAAGTTGTAACAGCATTTCTCTGCTCTGATATTCTAAACCCTGGCTTAGAACCATTTTCCTTATCCCTTTCTTTAATGAGTTTGAAATTTAAAGTTACAGTCACTATCCCAAAATACTCACCCACTTCACACTTCAACATTCAACTGGCTTAATTTCCTAGGATTAGGTCTAGCCCTTGTAGGACCATCCATGTACCAGCATAAAAAACTCACCTGATAGCACTTTAAAAATTCTATCACATCCAATCTTTTCAAACTAAGGTGTTCTCAGTTAATGTGAGTAAAGTTGAAATTCCCTGTTTCTTTCACACGTCTCTGTGATTTGCCTCCATATCTGCTGTTCTATCTCCCTCTGACTATTGGGAGGCCTGTTGTGTAATCGCAGCAAAGTAATCACCGCATTTTTATTTCTAAGCTCGACCTCATTTGGAGACCTTTCTAGGACATTCTCCCTCATTTGCAATGATAGTTTATTTTGTCAATAGTGCAATGCCCCACCTCTCTTATATATCCCCCTACCATGCCTGAAACTTGTTAAGCTGTCAGTCCTGCCCTTACTTCAGCCATGCAACAATATCACATTCCCAAATGCTGATGAACATTTTAAATTCATCTGCCTTACCAATCAGGTCTTGTATTAAAATAAATACAAGTTAGCCTTCCAGATCTCCAACTCTGCTTATCCTGCCCGTGGCTCTTCTCCCTACCAGACTGTCTTAACATTCCTTCAATATCTCATTGGACCTTGTTTGATTCTTTCCAATTACTCTGTGCCCCATCTCCCCTGCTAAATTACTTTAAAACCTCCCCACACACATGAGCACACCTCCCAGCTAAGATACTATCCTGTTCTGGTTCAGGAGCAACATATCCAGCTTGTACAGGTTTCTTGGGTCAGTGGGTGGTATGGTGCCACAGTGGTAGCACAGCGCCAAGGACCCAGGTTCAATTTCACCCTCAGGTGACTGTCTGTGTGGAGTTTGCACATTCTCCCTGTGTCTGCATGGGTTTCCTCCCACAGTCCAACGCTGTACAGCTTAGGTGAATTGGCTATGCTAAATTGCCAATGATAGTGTTCAGGGATGGCAGGCTAGGTGACTTAGCCATGACAAATGCAGGGTTGTGTGGATAGGTTTGGGAGGGGTGGAGTTTAGTCTGGGTAGGATGCTCTTTGTAAGGTCAGTGCAGACTCGATGGGCTGAAAGGCCTCTATCTGCACTGTCGGGATTCTATGAATGGCCCCAGTGATTCAAAAGTCCAAAGCCCTCCCTCTTCACCATTCCCCTTTAGGCTCACATTTATCTGACCTCTACACGATAGCACGGAACATTGGAAGTAATCCAGACATGACAAATTTAGTAATCTTGTTCTTTAATCTACTAACGAACGATCTAAATTCCCTGTTGCAGGACCACGTTTCTTTTTTTTTAAACCCATGTTGTTGGTACTGAAGGGGAAGGCTGTTCACCCTCCCCCCTTCAAAAAGTCCTGCAGCTCCCCTGAGACATTCCTGATCCTGGCACCGTGCTTTCCAGCAACACATTTTCAGTTCTGATCTCCAGCATCTGCAGTCCTCACTTTCTCCTGGCACCAGGGAGACAATATATCATTTGAGAGGCTTATTTGCTGGCCCAGAACTGCCTGCCAGTTCCCCGTACAATGGAGTCCCCTATCACTAAAGCACCCCTACTCCTTTTCCTCTCCGTGGTGCCAGTGATTTGGCAGGTGCTGCTTTCCCCTGATTAGCCATCTCCCCCCAGCGGTATCGAACATGATCTATCTGTTTCTGAGGGCAATGGCCACAGGGGGCTCCTGCACTATCTGTCCACACTCCTGGTGGTCAACCAGTGCTTTTGAGTCTGTGTAGTCCTTACTTGTGTTGTGAGCAGCTCACTAAATGTGCTGTCCATGACGTCCTCAGCCTCACCAGTCCATCAGCAGCCCCATGCAGTCAGTCAGGAGCTGCAGCTGAACGTACTTACTGCGTACATGGTCGCCGCAGTGACTGGAAGTATCCTTGTTTTCCTGCATATTGCAGAAGGAGCATTCCACAGCGGTGAGTGAACCTTAGCAACTACAACAATAACATTACTCAACCCTACCCACTACTCACTGAAGCAGATTTCCCGTTCGCTCTCTCCATATTCCTGATAAACTACAAACCAGAAAAGTAAACACATGACACTCTGTCCTCCTCCCGGTACTAGTCTCCTGGTCCCTAAGCAGCCAAACGTCTTGCTCTGCAGCACCTTTCAAACTCAGTTATCACCTCAGGAGCTCTGCCTCTGGGTTCACAGAAGGTTCCACTTACTCTGCACCTCCCTCTCTGACCGAGCTCGATCCGCTCCTCTGACCGAGCTCGATCCGCTCCTCTGACCGAGCTCGATCCGCTCCTCTCCCTCTCCCTCTTTGACTGAACTCAATTCCCTCCCTCTCCCTCTCCAACTGAACTCGATTCCCTTCCCCTCCCTCTCCAACTGAACTCGATTCCCTCCTTCTCCCTCTTCGACTGAACTCGATTCTCTCCCTCTCCCTCTCCCTCTCCAACTGAACTCGATTCCCTCCCTCTCCCTCTCCCTCTCCCTCTCCAACTGGACTCGATTCTCTCCCTCCCCCTCTCCCT
>NC_057735.1:50456922-50469760 GCF_004010195.1 Chiloscyllium plagiosum
CCCTCTCCGACTGAACACGATTCCCTCTCTCTCCTTCTCCCTCTCCCTCTCCCTCTCCCTCTCCCTCTCCGACTGGGCTCGATTCCCTCCCTCTCCCTCTCCGTCTGTGCTTGATCCGCTCCCTCTCCCTCTCCCTTTCCCTCTGCCTCTCCGTCTCCCTCTCTGACTGAACTCGATTACCTCCCTCTCCCTCTCTCTCTGACTGAGTTTGATCTGCTCCCTCTCCCTCTCCCTCTCCCTCTCCAACTGGGCTCGATCCTCTACCTCTCCCTCTCTCTCTCCCTCTCCCTCTCAATTCTGTCTGGGCTCGATTCCCTCCCTCTCCCTCTAACAACAAACCTTGCCATGTATAAAATGGTGCATGTTCAGGAAGTGTAGGTTAGGTGCATTAGTCAGGAGTAAATGTGGAATATTAGGGTAGGGAGTGGCTCTGGGTGGGTTACTCTTCGGAGAGTCAGTGTGGGGTTGTCAGGCCGAATGGCCTGTTTCTACTCTGTAGGGATTCCATGTTTCTGTGATACCTAGACCTCTTACATTCCTGTGAGACAATGACGCATTGTTAGGCAACTAACCTGGTTCCAAATGAGGAGCATTCAGAACATCACGGGAGATCACCAAACAGGAGGATAAAGTGACCAAAATGGAGATACTTTAAAGAACAGCAACATCTAAAATTGAAGCACTGAACATTTCATCCCAGCTCAGATGGAGTGCTCATGTAGTACAGGTAACAGTCAATAACATCCCTAAAGCAGCAATGTATCACAACTCAAACATGGACATTGCCCACAAGGTGGGCTGTGAATAGGAAGAAGATTTCTAAAAGGTGAGCCTCAGGAAATTTGGCATGTGGAACATCAGTGATGTCACTTCCTTCAAAGCAAAGAATCTATAGAGCTAAGGGTAAAAACAAAGCTAGAAAGGCTGGTCAATCACAGCCGAGTTAGATAATTCATCCTGGTTCACACTTTGAAAACCATTGAGCTCTGCAGTTGGGCTGGAGACAACATTAGAATGGACAACTGAGAACTCCATTGTTGTGGTCTCATTGTAGATTGTTAACGTTTAAAGAAGAAACCAAGCAATTAATTGAAATTGTAGCACATGATTTCAGGTTTTGTAACAAAAACAAACTTTATATAAAGAGTAATTAAGCAAAGTAAGTACCACTACCTTTTAAAGATAATTCTTTCATTGGATATGGGCTTTTCTAGCTGGTCCAGCTTTATAGCAAATCCCTAAGGACCCCAGAAGAGAGTTGTTTTCCAGCACTGTGCTGTGGGTCTGGAGTTCAATGTGTGGCTCAGTACAGGTGAAGACAGCTGACTTCATTCACCAAAGGATGTTAGTGAACTAGGTGGACGATAATCACGAGATTTCAATACCAGATTTATATATTGATTTTAAATTCCAAGAGCTGGTATTTGAACCCATGTCTGTAGAGTAATAACTGAGGTTATTTATCACTAGTCAATGAAGTGTGGAGCTGGCAAAAGCACAGCAGGTCAGGCAGCACCTCAGGAGCAAGAGAGGCGATGTTTTGGACATAACCCTTCATCAGGACTGGGGAGGGGGAAGGGGGCTGAGAAATAAATAGGGGGAAGGTGGGGCGAGGGGAAAGTTAGGTGGGAAGGCGGTAGGTGGATGCAGGTGGGAGGTGATTGTAATAAGTCAGTGGGAAGTGTGGAGCGGTCAGGTGGGAAGGAAGATGGACAGGTAGGTCAGGTCAAGAGGTCAGTGATGAGTCGGAGGGCTGGATCTGGGATGGGGTTGTGGGGGGAGGGTGGGGAGATCTGGAAACTGGTGAATTCAATGTTGATGCCGTATGGTTGTAGGCTCCCAAAGCAGGAGATGAGGTGTTCCTCCTCCAGTTTGTGAGTGGCCTTGTTTAGGTGGTGGAGGAGGCCCAGCATGGACATGTCATCAGGGGGAGTGGGAGGGAGAGTTAAAATGGATGGCCACCGGAAGGTGTTGGTGGCAGTCAGGTTTGTGGATTTTGGGTAAGAGATAGAACTGGGGGATACGGGGTTGGGGAACTATGAGGTTGGTTGGGAGATCACCTGAGGTGATGAGATTATGGATGGTTTTGGTGATGAGATTATGGATGGTTTTGGTGTTGGGGTCTGACTGTAGGTGGTGAAAATGGCAGATAATAATGCCCTGGATTTGGAAATTAATGGGGTGGAATGTGAGGACTGGGCAGATTCATTCCTTGTGGTTAGGTGTGTGGGGTTTGAGGGCGGAGGTGCAGGAAATGGAGAAGTTGTGATTGAGGGGCATTGTTGATCACAGGGGAGAGGAATTTATTGTCCTTGAAGTAGGAGGACATTTTTTTGATTAGATTAGATTACAGTGTGGAAACCCTTCAGCCTGGGGTGTCCTGGAGTGGAATCGCACATCCTAGCAGGAGGTGTCAGCCAGTTGGTGTCTGACCTCTGCGATGTAGATACGGTGGAGGAATTGGGAGTAAGTGATCGTGTTTTTAGTGGGGGTGGGGGTGGGAAGTTTGTGGGAGAAGGTGTGATCAAGGTAGCTGTGGGATTCGGTGAGTTTGAAGTAGGCATCAGTGTAGAGTTGGTCATTGGAGGTGGAGATGGAGAGGTCCAGGAAGGGAGGGAGATGTTGGAGATGGTCTGTGGGAACTTGAGGTCAGAGTAAAATGTCTTGGTAAGGACGAACTGTTCAAGCCCTCATGGGAGCATGAGGCAGTGCTGATCCAGTCATCATTATAGTGGAGGAAAAGGTGGGGGATTGTTGCCAGTGAGGCTGTGGAAGAGGGACTGCAAAAGGCAGGTATGGTACCCATAGCCACCCCTCTGTTTGTAGGAAGTGGCGGGATTGAAAGGAGAAGTTGTTTAGGGTGAGGACCAGTTCCACCAATTGGATGAGTGTATCAGTGGAGAAGGACTGGTTGGGTTGGCAAGAGAGAAAGAAATAGAGAGCTTTCAGGCTTTCTTCATGAGGATACAGGACTAGATGGACTGGATGTCCATGGTGAAGATGAGGTGTTGGGGGCTGGGGAATTGAAAATCGTGAAGGAGGTGGGAGGGTGTGGGTGGTGTCTCGAACATGTGTGGGAGTTCCTGGATCAAGGAGGACACGATGGAGTAGCAATAAGCAGAGATAAGATCGATGGTGCAGGAACAGGTGGAGACAATCAACCGGGGCAGTCAGGTTTGTGGATTTTGGGTAAGAGGTAGAACTGGGGGATGCGGGGTTAGGGAACTATGAGGTTGGATGGGAGATCACCTGAGGTGATGAGATTATGGATGGTCTTGGAGATGATGGTTTGGTGATGGGAGGATGGGTTGTGCTTGAAGGGACAGTAGCAGGAGGTGTCAGCGAGTTGGTGTCTGGCCTCTGCGCTGTAGAAGTCAGTCCTCTCTATCTCCTAGTTTCTGTGAACCATATTACCACCACGCCTTCCAAGTCAGCTGGTTTGATGGTGAGGTTGGGGTTAGAGCAGAGGGAGTGGAGGGCTGCGTGTTATGAGGGCGGACGTTTGTTTTAAAAAATTCTCAAGGTCAAGGACCAGGCTCGCAGGAAAGTAGTCTGACACAGAACAAACAGCCAAGAGGCGAGTCTGCTAGAATATAAGTGTTTTATTCCCCGCAGTGTCCCCACAACCAGTCTCGTACTTACTTTCACCACATTCCATTGCTTGGCCCAATACATGTGTTACATTATGAGCACACATGTATTGGGACACACCACATTCCACTGCTTGGCCCAATACATGTGTTGCATAATGATTCACACATGTATTGGGACATAATTTTACACCACAACGTTGAAGTGGGTGAGAAGGGTGGAGAGATTGAGGCGATTATGTCGCGATAGCAATTAGAGATGAAGAGGTTGAGGGACAGTTAGTGGCCAGGGTGGGATGTCCAAGAAGATGGAGTTTGTTGGAGGCAGGAGAAGGGGTCTTTGAAGGGTGGATGTAGTCACAACCGAGAAAGTAGGCATGGAAGTGGAGGCGATGGAAACATAGTTCAAGATTGTGGCACGTACGGAATTCACTGACACAGGGGTGTAGTGGAATGAAGGTGAGTCCTTTACTGAGGACTGAGTGTTTGTCCTCAGTGAGGGTGGGGTCAGGGAGGTGATGGTAAATACCCAGCAGGGCTTGGGGCTGGAGTGAGTGCTGAGCTGGAGTTGGCAGTGGGTGGTGGAGACTGATCTCATGCACACTATCACTCCAGAGACAATCATATGATTGCTGGTGATGTTGACAGTCATGTGACCAGCAGTGTCCATGGAGCCAGAGTGGTTGACGGCATTGATGGAAGTGGTGGTCGTGGGGGACTCTCTCTCCAACTGCAATCCCTGCTCATCTTCTCTGCCCTGAAGCTCTTTCAAATCTCCCCAACCCCCACCCCATCCCAGATCCAACCCTCCAACATGGTACCGCCCTCTTGACCTGACCCACCTGTCCATCTTCCTTCTCACCTATCTGCTCCACACTTGCCACTGACAATCATCTCCTACTTCCGCCCACCTATCACCATCCCGCCTACCTTTCCTCTTGCACCAGCCCCTCCCCTTATTTATTTGTCAGCACCCCCCTTTCCCCTCCCCAGTCCTGATGAAGGGTTATGCCTGAAATGTTAGCTCTCCTGCTTCTCAGATGCTGCCTGACCTGCTGTGCCTTTTCCAGTGCTACACTTTATCAACTCTGACTCTCCAGCGCCTGCAGTCCTTACTCTCTTCTCTTTATTACTAGTCTAGTGACAATCCCAGTACACCACCATGTCACTGTAACTTATAAAATCTTGAAGTTTCATTTATTTTTCCCAGGACAATCCCAACAATTTGCAGCAACTCCATGTTTTTTTTGCCAGGAGATATCCCATAGCCTTCTAAGCTAACTCCGCTGACTGCTTTCTGCCTTAAGGCTCTTTGAAAACCAGCGTATATATCTTCCATGAGCTGCAAGCTGTAAGAAATCTTCCAATTTCTGTTCCCTGACAAAATCCAAATTGAGGTTGGGACCCAACATGTTCCACGTGGTGAATGGAGAAGCTGATGCATTGTCCAGGTCTTGCTGTATTTGATCATGGACTGCTTCAGTATCTGAGAAGTCACGAATGGTGCTGAACATTGTGTAGTTGTCAGTGAACATCCCCACTTCTGACCTTATGGTGAGGGGAAGGTCAGTGATGAAGATGGTTTGGCCTAGGACATGATCCTGGTAGCTCTTCTGGTGCACTGGTAGTTTCCATACATCTGAGCCAGGAGACCCAGGTTCAAGTCCCACCTGTTCCCTTGGTGTTTATTCATAGAGTCCTACAGCACAGAGACAGGCCCTTTGGCCCATCATGCCGACCAAAATGTCCATCCATGCTAACCCCATTTCCCTGCACTTGGCTTTTATCCTTCTAATCCTTTCCTATCTATGTATTTGTTCAAATACCTTTTAAATGTTGTTAATGTACCCACCTCAACAACTTCTGCTGGCAGCTCATTCCATATGCGTACAACCCTCTATGTTAAAAAGTTGCCCCTCAGGTTCCCTTTTATTCTTTCCCCTCTTACCCTTAAAATGATGCTGTCTAGTCCTCAATGCCCCAACCCTGGGAAAAAGACTGAGGGCATTCACCCTCTCCATGCCTCTCATGATCTTATACACTTCGATAAGATCCCCCTCAGTCTCCTACATTCTAAAGAAAAAGGTCCTAGCTTGTCCAACCTCTCCCTCTAACTCAGATCATAGAGTCCAGGCAACATCTTTTTTTTTCAAGTACAGAGTTGCGGCTGGGTTACTTTTTTTTTTACATTACATTACAGTGTGGAAACAGGCCCTTCGGCCCAACAAGTCCACACCGACCCGCCGAAGCGAAACCCACCCATACCCCTACATTTATCCCTTACTTAACACTATGGGCAATTTAGCATGGCCAATTCACCTGACCCTGCACATCTTTGGACTGTGGGAGGAAACCGGAGCACCCGGAGGAAACCCACGCAGACACGGGGAGAACGTGCAAACTCCACACAGTCAGTCGCCTGAGGTGGGAATTGAACCCGTGTCTCTGGCGCTGTGAGGCAGCAGTGCCACCCACAAATCTTTGTAAATTTCTTCAGCATTAGTACCTCTTTGGATTCACCCTAATCTTCACAGCCAAGGCTATCTTCTCACCTTCCTGATTTCCTTCTTCTGTGAACTCCTGTATTCCCTGTACACTTCCAGGGATTCCCTTGATCCCAGCTGCCTGTACCTGAGCCATACTCCTCCTTTTTTCTGGTCAAAGCCTCAATATCTCTTTCATCCAGGGTTCCCTAATGCTGCTAACCTTGCCCTTCAACTTCACAGGCACATATAGACCTTGAAGTCTAGCTATCTCATTTTTAAACATGTTGACTAGAAAATATCTATCCCGAGGAACTCCTGCAGACATGTCCAGGAGTTGAGATGACTGACAGCCAACAACCACAACCATCTTCCTATGTGCCAGTCTGACACCAACCAACAGAGCGTTTATCCCTTATTTCTGTCGACCCTAGTTTTGCTAGGCTAGGGCTCCTTAAACTGAAAATGCGTTGCTGGAAAAGCGCAGCAGGTCAGGCAGCATCCAAGGAGCAGGAGAATCGACGTTTCGGGCATGAGCCCTTCAGGAAGGGCTCATGCCTGAAATTTTCAGCTCTGATCTCCAGCATCTGCAGTCCTCACTTTCTCCTTGGGCTCCTTGAAACCGTGCTTGGTCTGTTGCTGCCTTGATGTCAAGGGCTGTCACTCTGGCTTCACATGTGGAATTCAGCTCTTTGTCCATGTCTGAACCAAGGCTGTAATTTGGGTGGTAGCTGAATGGCTTTGGCAGAACCCAAAGCTGAATTTTTTTTTTGACTGTCAAATTGCATTTTTTTTTTTGGACGGATTCTTGCCCCAAGGCCTGACAGGTTTTCTTGCCATATCTTACCAAACTGGCCTCATTAACTACCTGCTCTACCACTAAAATATCCCTCACATCCAATTCTGGTCTCACCTTACCACATGCCAGAACAACTTGCATCGCAACAGATATCTACCGAAAGACCAGCCTCCCTTGTACCCAGGCCATCATTGAAAAGCAGCTATTCATCTGGACAAGCATTGGCAATCTGCCAGTGCCCATCTCAAACAAACTCAGGGCACAGCAGCCACAAAGCCACGCTGCCCACTGCACTGGGCTGGCATGGGAGTCACTCTTCATATACAACCCATTCTCTCACCCTACTCATAACATAACCTCCAGGTCACACAGTTTACCTGTCCTCGGCTACACCCCAACCTGAACACCATCTCGAAGTCAGTCCCTCGTGCCACTGGAGACCTGCATCTTGTCATTGTCTCGTACATCACATAGAGTCTCCTTCCCCACAATGTGATCCAGATTTTAGCATCACGATCAACAAATATTTCATAATCCATGATGGGTCTGCTGCGCCCAGCTCCCATCCACCTTTTGTGACAAGTGGCCAAAGCCTCTCAACCATCTGAGAGAAGAAATTCCTCCTCATCTCAGTCCTAAGTTGGTGCCCCTTTATTCTGAGACTATGCCCTCTGGTCCTAGATTCTCCCTCCCATGGGGGAAGCATTCTCTCAGCATTTAAAAAGATGCCCTTTCAAAATCTGATATGTGGTAATGAGATCACCTTTCATTCTTCTAAATTTCAATGAGTAGAGTTTAGCCTTTGCTCATAAGATAACCCCTCCATACTAGGGATCATATAGTGAACCTTCTAAAAACTGCCTCCAATGAAATTGTATCCTTCCTTAAATAAGGGGGCCAAAACTGCTGACAGTACTCCAGTTCTGATGTTACCAGCACCTTATATAGTTCCTGTTAGACCTCCCTCCTCTTATACCCCAATCCCCTTGAAATAAGGATTTAGGGCAGCATGGTGGCTCAGTGGTTAGCACTGCTGCCTCACAGCGCCAGAGACCCAGGTTCAATTCCCTCCTCAGGCAATTGTCTGCGTGGAGTTTGCACATTCTCAACGTGTCTGCTCCCACAGTCCAAAAATATGCCGGTTAGGTGAATTGACCATGCTAAATTGCCCGTAGTGTTAGGTGTAGGGGAATGGGTCTGGGTGGGTTACTCTTCAGAAGGTCGGTGTGGACTTGTTGTGCCAAAGGGCCTATTTCCACACTGTAAGTAATCTAATCTAACATACCATTTGCCTTCCTGATTACCTGTCTGCTAGCTTTCTGTGTACAAGTTTCTTAAGTCCCTTTGTGTTGCAGCTTTCTGCAGTTATTCCGTATTTAAATAATACTTATTCTTTTGTCCTTCCTTCCAAAATAAATAACTTTTCGTTTTTCCACATTGTATTCCATTTGCCAACATTTTGCACACTTGCTTAATCTATTTGGTGTTTGCACATTCTCCCCATGTCTGCGTGAGTTTCCTCCTGCCTCACAGCACCAGGGACCCGGGTTTGATTTCCACCTCGGGTGACTGTCTGTGTGGAGTTTGCACGTTCTCCCTGTGTCTGTGTGGGTTTCCTCTGGGTGCTCCGGGTTTTCTCCCACAATCCAAAGATGTGCAGGTTAGATGAATTAGCCATGCTAAATTACCCATAGTGTTCAGGGGCATAGGTTAGGTGCATTAGTCTGGGGTAAATGTAGAGTCATAGGATAGGGGAATGGGTCTGGGTGGGCTACTCTTCAGAGACTCTGTGTGGACTTGGTCCAAATGGCCTGTTTCCACACAGTAGGGATTTTATGATTTTGATGAATATCTCTCTGTAAACTTTGCATGCTTCTTGCAAGTTACCTTGCCACCTATTTTTATGTAGACTGCAAATTTAGCTACCATACATTAACCTCTATCCTCCGAGTCATTAGTGTATATTATAAATAGTTATGGTCCCAGCACTGATCCCCATGGAACCCCACTGTCATAGGTCACCAACCTAAAAAAGAACTCCTTGCCGAATTCACTACCAGCATCCCTGCATCATTGTTCAAGGATGTTGTATGCTCGAGGAGAAAGTGAGGTCTGCAGACTCTGGAGATCAAAGCTGAAACTTTATTGCTGGAACAGCACAGCAGGTCAGGCAGCATCTAGGGAACAGAAGATTCGACGTTTCGGGCACATGCCCTTCTTCAGGAATGTTGTACGCTCGAACTGTCAATGTGGAGCTGCCCAACACGAATCCTGACATTTTCGCCAGGCATGACAGATGGGGGAAATCGGTGCTCTGCATCTGTAGCTCCTGTTGTCCAGGCTGGTGAAGTAGTGGAGTCCATTCTACCAGACCATGCCAGCCTGGTCTGTGGTTGCTATCTAGTTTAGTGAAAGTTCAGCTGTTTGGACCAATGCCTAGCACTGTAGAAAGAACATCAATGACCTCTCTCCACCCTGCCAACGTAAGAGCCACCATTCTCTCCCTGATCTCTCTCTATTACTGCACCCATGAGCGAGAATTTTTAGATTAGGCATTGTTTAATCAGCAGCTGAAATAGATCAGTGAGCACCAGGCAGCAAGGGAAAAGAAGTTGGTGCGAGTTACGACATAGGTGGTCATTTTTGCAACTCCTTTGACTTCTGAGGATCGATTGGTGAGGCTTGTCAGGAGTGTGTTGGAATGGACAAGTCTCGAGGGAGCAAGGTCTTCGATGAGGATTCCGGCAGAAGATGAGCAAAGAGAAGTGGAATGAGAACTGTGTGTGTCAGTTGTGGTTGGATAGTTAGTGCTCTCAAGTCTAGATGGGGTCTCTGTCCTCCTCTGGAGGTTGATACCCCAGTACACAGTGCTGAAGTGTTGTCCTTAGGATGAGATGCTTGAAATAGGTTAGGGACGAAAAGTAGATTCTGAAAGGATACCAGCAGGAAAGGTGTGGAAGTTGAGCTCTGGCCTGGACTGTCATTCATTACAATAGGTTTTTGTTGTTACAGTTTCAACAGTACATTCACTGTTCCATAAGGTTATTCCCCATGTGGACACCAATATTTCAGTCACTCCTCACTCCAGTTTCTTCTCATTGCAGTCACCCCTCTTTACTGTCATTCCTCATTATTCACTCCCCATTCCTCTCCTCTCACTTCCTAATATTCTCGCTCACTCATTACTGTCATCCCCATTGCTCATACTCCTTATTACTGTCACTCCTTATTACTCTCAATCGCTCTGACTCTCATTCTTCATTGCTATCACTCCTCATTAATCTCCTTCCCTGTTACTCCAACCCTCATTACACTCCCTCCTGATGACTCTCACTTCCTACTCCCTATTCCCCTCTCCATTACACTACCTCGTCATTACTGTCACTTCCCTTTGCTGTCAATCCCTCTTACTGTTGCTGTACATTAATTTACTCCTGTTTAGTCTTGTTGGTCTTCATTAACTGTGAATGGTCTTTTATTGCCAGCTGTCTGGAACTGCAGTCCTTTCGCTTGGCTTGTGGCTTCGCTTTGACTCTGAGACCACCACCATATTCAGTGGCGACCATTGCCCCACGTCTTTCTACGTTGGTAAGTGAAGTGTGTTTTGGGGGGGGTGGGGCAGATATTGTTGTGTCAACACCATTCTGGACAATTTGTAAACACTGCTCATTATATAAAGCAATCAGAGACACGAAGCATGATCCAGCTGGAGGGCAGTAGAAAGGGAGTAACAAGATGGGTGAAGAGAGCTGTGGCGATAAGTGTACTGCTCCATACAGCAGCTTTCATTTCTGGAGGTTTGATGTGATTCTACATTTTGACAATTGAGCTGAAGGTGGAGTTTGGTGTATAGGTGCTACCCATTACAGCCTGTGGAAATAAAGGAAATAACTAGAGAGAGGTAGGAAAGCAGGACACTGTTAACAAAGGATGATAGATGTGTTGTGCGCAAGTGAAAAACTTGGCAGGAGTATAATCTGTAAATGGTTTGGTATGTAGACTGGAAAAGCAGCACATTAACAGGAGAGAAACTGGAGAGTGCTGTGGTCTAGAGGGCTCTGGGTGTCCTTGTACATAAAGTCATAAAGATGTACAGCATGGAAACAGACCTTTCGGTCCAACTCATCCATGCCGACCAGCTATCCGAAATAAATCTAGTCCCATTTGCCAGCATATGGCCCATATCCTTCTCAACCCTTTCTATTCATATAGCCATCCAGATGCCATTTAAATGTTGTAATTGTATCAACCTGCACCACTTCCTCTGGCAGCTCATTTCATACACACACCACCCTCTGTATGAAAAAGTTGCCCCTTAGGGCCCTTTTAAATCTTTCCCTCTCACTTTAAACCTATACTCTCGGGTTTTGGACTCACCCCACCCCGGGGAAAAGACTTTGTCCATTTACCCTATCCATGCTCCTAGTGATTTTATAAACCTCTATAAGCTCACCCCTCAGTCTGCTGCAGGAAAAACAGCTCCAGTCTATTCAGCCTCTCCCTACAGCTCAAACCCCCCAAACCTGGCAACAACCTTGTAAATGTTATCTGAACAGTTTCAAGTTTCACAACATCCTTCCTATAGCAGGGAGACCAGACAGTGGCCAAACCAATGTCCTGTACAGCCGCAACATGACCTCCCAACTCCGTTACTCATGAATCACAATTAACAAGTTGTGCGGAAGGCAAGTAGAATAGAGGGAAATCTTGCTATTCCTCTTCAAGGTGTTGGTGAAGTTACATCAAGAATACTGAAGCACAGTTTGCACTCCCAGTTGAAGAAGTGGTTGCATCGGAAGTGGCTCACAGACTGTTCACTTGGCTAATTCCGGAGATGAAGAGTTTGCTCATGAAGAGAGATTGTGTAAGTTGGTCTCTGGGTTTTGAGGAATCAGAGGTGATTTATAGAAACATATAAGATTCTCTGGGGCATTGACAGGGTTAATGTTGATGAAAGGCCCCTTGTAGGGAGTTCAGAACTAGTGGACAGAGATAAAGAGGATTTTTAGAAGATCCTGAATTGTGGGGATTTTCCACCACTGAGCTGTGGAGGCTGAGGTAGATAGGCAGGAAAGACAATTTCAGATCCATATCAGATCAGCCATTATCTCATTGACGGGTGGAGCAAGCTTGAAGGTCTGAATCGTTTACTCCTGCTCCAATTTCTTATCCTCCTCCATTGCCTCCATCACCTCCATCTACACTTCCTGTTGTCCTATTCGCCTCCACTGACTCCATCTACACTTCCTGCTGCCTTGGGAAAGCAGCCAACATGATCAGCCCAGTTATACTCTTTTCCACCCTCTTCCAGTGGGCAGAAGTACAAAATGTTGAAAATACTTACAAAAAATTAAATAACAGCTTCTTCCCTACTGTTATCAGACTTAGGAATTGACCTCTCCTATATTAGAGTTGATCATTCTCTGTACCTTCTCTGTAGCTATAACACTATATTCTGTATTCTGTTCTGTTATCCTGATGTGCTTATGTAAGGTGTGATTTGTCTGGTGAGCACACAAAACAATACTTTTCACTGCATCTCAGTACCGGTGACAATAATAAATCAAATCAAATCACTTCCAACCTCTGCATTACAGATCCTAACCATTGTCAGCAATCACTGTCTAACAAGTATGGAGTGTTCACCTTAGAAATTCTGTCTCTCTGGTCATGGGTCCTGCGGGTCTTTTCTGAGTTCGATTCAACTGCACGTTTTGCAGGTGTTTTCAAGAGGTGGAACTGGTTTTTAATCTCGAGATCATTGGCATTCCTTTCACCAGTCCCTTTGCCGTATTTCCTTTTGTTGCATTAGTGGTGCTAGAAGAGCACAGCAGTTCAGGCAGCATCCGAGGAGCAGCAAAATCGACGTTTCGGGCAAAAGCCCTTCATCAGGAATAAAGGCAGAGAGCCTGAAGTGGGGAGAGATAAGCTAGAGGAGGGTGGGGGTGGGGAGAAAGTAGCATAGA